>NW_024582519.1:1082227-1268623 GCF_018398535.1 Haplochromis burtoni | reverse complement strand
GTGTGTGTATATGTATGTGTGTAATTATATATGTCGTATATATATATGTTGTTTTTTTTTTTTTTTTTTTTTTTTTTTGCCTGTCCCGTTTGGCTCTTTTGCCATCAGAATTGTTGTCTAAAGGCAAAGAAAGATGCCCAACGGATTTACTTTACCAAATTGACCATCCCAGCCTTGCCGTAATGGTCCATTTGATTCACCTTTTATTGTTTATTTTATTTTCACTTACTGAATACGGGACAGACTTGACTGGGGGAAAGAAGGGGAGAAAGAAAGAGGGAAAGAGAAACAGCTGAGAAGAGGGACGGGGGAGAAGGGCAAAAGACAAAAACCAACAGAATGAGCAGAAAAAAAAGAAATAAAAAATGCATATATCAATCACCTGGATCACCTGCTGAGAAAGAAAAAAGAAAACAAGCAGAAGAGAACAAGAGTAATAGAATAAACAGACATCACAATGATATATGGGAATATGACAGTAAATACTAAATATTAAACATTATTGTGCAGCACATAAGATCAACAGAACACAGTGTGCTTTGAGGTAGGAGCCAAAAAGGGTGTAGTTTGTGGGTGTGATCACCCGTGTGTACACCTGTGAGCATGGACGCGCTTGTTTTTTAAAAGGTTCCTTCATGTAATGATCTGCTAGAGGGTGTGGGGGGGCCACAGCCCCGTCCTCCAGGGCATGAAGCAGGTATGGAGGAGATCAAAACTCCAGACATCCAGAGGCCCCCAGAACACAAGAGACCAAGGAAGACCAACAGAGGGGCAGCCGCGCCACTGTCCCAGAAAGAGCTGAGGAGAGTCCCAGATGAGGGCTCACTCAGCAGCCGCGGAGCAGAAGCCAGGGGGAGTTGCAGTGACGCGCCCGTGAGCTCCGCCGGCAGCCAGCTGTGCCTGAGTGACCGAGCCCCAGGCCGAGAGGCCGGGGGCACCCCACCTCCGAAGTGGCCCGAGCGAGCCCCAGGCTCCAGGCCCCGATAAGCGGCCGCCAAGGAGTGAGCCGGTGTGTACCTGGACGCCCATCCCCGGACACAAAGAACCACCAACGCACCGATGTCTGAGGGAGTCCGCCACTGGCAGGGGAAGTGGTGGTAGGGGGAGATAGGCCTCCAAACCTTGGAGGGCCTAAGATGTCCCCAGAGAGGTGGCGCCTGACACCCAACCTGACATATAGACACAGACATACAGGCACACACATATACAAACATCCATTCCCACCCTCATGCTCTCATATGCACTTACTCCACACTCAACCAACGTGGAGACAGACATAAAGAGACGCTGTACACACGATCACACTCCCCAAGCGTACTCTACAAACCGGGTCTAGGTACCCTTGCCCCTGGAGGGGGGAACTGCACCCAGACCCAGGTGGTGTTACCCTTTTCCCTGCGGTGGGGGGAGGCAGACCGCCCCGACTCCGCAGCAGCAGGGAGGCCCCACACTCCAGACCGCAGTCGGACGGCCAACTCCTCCTCCTAGCCCCCCCGCTCCAGCAGGTCGCAGAGAATGGGGGTGAGAGAAGACTCCAAACCTGCTCACCTCATTGTCCTTAACGTTTCAACAGTACATATAGGTATATACTGATATATATATATATATATATATATATATATATATATATATATATATAGATACTATATTGCGGGATAGTCATCCTGCCTGGGGTGTCTGTATCCAGTAAGGGTCCTAAGGCTAGACCCCCTATGCTAAGCAAGCCTACCGCAGACATGAGCGAGACAGATAAATATGAAGGCATGCCGGCTCGGACGTCGCCCGGATCAACAAGGTCCGCGTCAGGTGTTGAGGAACCAGGGCACCCTGACGAAAAGTGGGCTACTGGAACAAGAAGGCATCGGTGGGCAAGAGACTGAAAACAGGGCGTTGTTGGAATGCTACTACGCAAGTAACCCGGCGGAAGGGGCTACATGAATAGGATGACGGACCTATGGATTCTTCGATGGGGGGGGAGTATATACAGCAGGTAATCATAAAATCTAACTTGGCAGGAAAAGAAAAGATGAAAAGATGATTTTTTTTCTTTAGTCGTCTACGTTTCTTTCTTAAAATACTGTGTGGTTGCACTGAGATTTACCTTCATTTATGCAACACTCTTCTCAGAATTAATAGTATCAGCATTTCCATTGCAAGAAATATACTGACCACTTGGGCATTTAGTTCTGCTGCAAATGTTTGTGGGTGGGTGTGGGTGGTTTTTTGTTTTGTTTTTTTAATTGTATATAGGGGCGGATGTAGACAAATTTTCTTAGGGTGGCATGAGAGTGGCATGGAAGTCAAATGGGCTGGCAAAATCAGAGCCTTTTCTTAAAAAACACATATGCAGGTGTTACATATGGTTATAATGATTCAAATGCAGCAAGTATACACGTTTCATACAAATATAGTATATAACTTAATTATTTTCTTTAGCCTACATAATTCAGTTACATAAAACGTAGGAATTTTGATTCTATGTACTGTATAGCCTGTATAATAAGTATGATATAAAACTAATAATAATAATGAAATAATCAAATTGTTACATGCTTAAGTTTACACAAAATGTCAGAAATCTGCACCGTCATGAACAAAAATTTTATATACACACACATATATATATATATGTATATATAAATATATGTATATAAACTCTGGATTTAGTGGCCTATCAATAAAATTTTAAAACTAGTGTATATTTTTAAGTCCGAACTTTCAACACAAGCTGAAATACACTCAGCATGGCTGCAGCTTGTTGCTATGTCAGCTTTAATGGGTCATGGGATTTGAAGACGCGGCACACAGAAGGTTAATAACACTCACCTTCATTCCATTTCCAGAGTGCAACAACCAACCACCTGTGTGAAATCTGAAATGCCTTTGGTGTTGTTCAAAATGTGCTTTGGGACAAAACAAACAAACAAAAAACAAAACAAACACATATGTGTGTGTGTGTTCGGTTTTATTTTTTTAAGTTGAATAAACTAATCAAAGAGCTCTATGTTGTTGCATAATTGGTCAAAACATGTGATGATTCCTCTTTTCCGTGCTTCGATTGCAAAATCGCTTTGTCAAATGGAGTCTAGTATTGGAAAAGGGAACTGCAGAGTCACATGCCATCACATACTGTTCCCACAGGCAAATTATAGTTGTCTTTTTTTATGCAGAAACACAAAATCATTAGCAAATGTTTACTTTTTACACATTTTTAATTGATGTGGTAAATACACAGTGGCATGTGAGCCTTCAAAGGACATTTGGAAAAGAAAAAATCTCAAGACTCCTTTTTAAGCAAGCAAACCTCCTGTTTGGTGGAATTTTTTGCTTTTTGTGGATGTATTTTCAATATTCTGTATCCATTCAGTAGCCTGTTACTATGTTAGATAATTTGCAGACAATCTAGAGCTCATCTGGAATATACTGACACCATATCTTAGGTCTGTCTTTCTAGGTAATACTGAAAAGCTGGAAACAGATAACATAATACCCACATGAACCTTTAAATCTTAACTCTGGAGACTCTGGGCCTTTGCTTTTTGATGATGTGCACATATGGCTCTCAAAGAGAATTAATTGGGGTTGCTGTGTTGTGTCTGCAGCCTTTAATTGCTCCCTGTTTCTTCATCAGGACTAATGCTGTGGAAACAGGCCATGTGTCAATAGACTGGCAAAGTCATTAATCACAGAATAACAGGGAAACATCCTTTCGGAGAAGCATAACCATACCAATAGGATTCCTCAAATTCCACTCGGATTCCATAGGAAACACGCCTTTGCCAGTAGAAAGGACCAGTTATAGATGGTCTTTTTGGTCCCCCGGGATATTGACATATTTCTAGTGAACCACATCCAGGCTTACAGGAAAAAACATTTTCTAACAGCTTTGGTGCTGGACTGTAGCCTGTGAGGAGATTGCTGGTAGCTTTAGGCTCTGTGGATTTTTAGATTCAAATAAATGGTATGGGAAGTAGATTTAAATTTAGCAGTGACAGAGATGATATAGCTTTGTAAATAAATAGAGACACGGATTCATAGATAAAAACGTTAAAAAACTATCATGTAAATAGACTACTGAGTCTATTTTAACATGATTGTATACAGATTCCTCTCTGGGGACTCCAGCAGCATTGTGGATAGTGTAGTCTAGACATGCAGTGATTTGTTGGGACCCTAGGGGTTGAGGCGGGTCCTTTCATTGTCGCTTTTTTTAAGCTCATTGTCTTCACCAAGAGGTGCATGCTTCTGTATTAACGTTATGCGTCATCTACAAAAAAGCTAAACAACACTTCACTAGTGTTGTTATTTTTTTTAGGAACGGGACACAGAGAACTGTTTGAACTACATGTCCCATGATGGAAGCTCTACAGCTTTCCCTGCACGCCGCCGCCTCTCCAGTTTGTGCTCTGAAGAACCGCATCAAGCAGTCGGAACAAACATCAACTTCCGACTTTGAATTTCAAAATAACATTCTAGAAATTAAACCACGTTGAGTCGTGCCTCGTATGTGCGAATATTACCATGAAGAAATATTCTGGAGTGTAAAAATGAAAATATATTCTATTTTCTTTATAACAATGTAGCCTTTATCAATGTACAGAACTAGCCATAGTACTGCAGTATTGCTTAGATGAGAAAAGGTAGATGTCAACCTGTCAATCAAGACTAAAAATAGCAACTTACACTACTACGTTTCTAAACTAAAGGCAGCTTCAAAGCGTGCTAATATTATTTTGAAAACAAACCAATAACTTCCGGTCCTCTCGCCTATGCGGCTGTTAACTCCATTCAGTAGTGTTCCAGAGGAGGGTGAGTTTAGGGAAAGACGGAGCCACCCTGTCAATCACAATTAAGGAACCATGGGAGTAAACTGGTAGGAAAGCTAGGCGAAACCACCGTGTTTACGGTCGAGCTTGTTTTAATTTGCGTTCAGACGACAACTATGCACCGGTACAGTGTGGGACATGCACACCCGACCTCTCCAGATGGGAATCGCTTCACTTTGACGGGAATTAGCATGAGACGTTAAATATAACAACAACAAAAAAAACTTGCCGACTTTCATTTGTCTGCGCCTGTTTTTTCTTTTCTTTTTTCCTCTTTTTTTTGCCCCCACAGCCTTCCAGTTTGAACAAAATACAAAAGTCACCGCTGATATTTGTTCGAAAGGCGGTGCCGCCGGGGTTTATGTTTACTCCAAGCTAAGGAGACACGTTTATTTGAGTACAACTCGTGGAAATCTGGTCTGTGCATTTCACAGAACTGCCGTGTCGGCGAGTCCACTTTCGGAGGAGTGACGGTTGGTTATTGCGCCTTTAAAAACACACATACACGCACAGCATTTTTTTTAAAACAAACTTTATATTCGAAGTATGTTTTGACTTCACCGTCTTAGCCTCATATTAACTGTTTTATTGTTATTTTTTCCCCCAGGTACAAGAAGACACTCCCGAAAACAACCAGCGCCAAGCGTCAATCCGGGCTCAAACTCCAGAGAGAGCAAGAAAAGGAGCAGAAATGAGCGGGGGAGAGGTGGTGTGCTCGGGGTGGCTGAGAAAGTCTCCTCCTGAAAAAAAGTTGAGACGTTACGTAAGTGCGCTTTATATCCTCTTTGTTACGTTGTAATAAAGTAACCTGTTAGACCAAAGGGAGGAAAAAAACGTGCATGCTTTTCCCTGGAGGCTCTCCCCGGGTGCAGACGATGTGTAGGCCTCATCTTGTGTGCATTGCAACAATCAGCTTTTCTCTCTCCCCCCCTTACCCTTTTTGTTGGTGAACCTGAAAGTGTGCGTTACTTATATAAAGTAAAGTTACTTAAGCGTGACTTAACAGGCTTTGCTCAAGGGCACGTCAGCGGGGCGCATGGCCGTTGTTTGGGAAGCAAACATGAGACTCTGGCGAGCATTATCTCGGGAGAATTTGATTGTCTTTGACCAGTAACGCAGTGCTTTGATTACCTTTTGAAGTCACGCAGTCAAGAGTATCAAAGGTGGTCGCTGAGAGTTAAATGATTTACAAATCAACTGCAAAATCAGAGCTAGTTGTGGCTGTCATTACATCTACTATATCTGCCATTGTTTACATCCCTGTGTTGTCTTATCTGCAGCTCTGTCAGGCTCTACTCACACCTGCTATTCAGTCTTACATACTTTTAAAACGATATGCAATCAGTTATGACATGCCATTGATTTTTTTTTTTCCCCCCCACACTTGAAGTGTAACTGACAGTTGTATGTTCCTATTCTCTCTGTTTAATTAGTGTGCTATTGGAAGAACCTCTCATATAAGGCTAAAGCAAATAACTTGATTAGCTGCTTTGTTAGCCATCAAGCCCATTTGATTTCTTTGTGCACGGCATCTTTATTGATACAAGAGCTGTAAGATCAGAGAAGGGATGTTTTTGCAGAAACCAGAAGTTCAAGAGAGCATAAAATATACACTTAGAAGCAGGGTTCATTGAGTGCCTGCATCACATCTATTACAGAATAGTGTTTTATTTGATGACAGAGGTCACCTTGTTGTACAGTACTTTGTGACAACAGTTTCCAGCTGTTTTTTTTAAAACCAGGACCCTGTTCATATCTGGAGTTGGCCAGGATTTGATCAGGAATGGACAATCCTTCTCCAAGTGAGATCAGGTGCCTTTACTGACCACTCATAATTAAGTGTACCCCACCCATTGCATATGCATGCTCTGACGCAGCATGAGAAAACATGGGGATAGATGCAGAGAAGACAAGAATCCTGTTCGTGCACAAAAAACAGCTAAAGAATGAGGCAATCAAGAAAAACTGGACTTTCCAATGCTTCCAGTGTTTGTTATCTTTAACTGTCTGCGGATATCTTGCAAAACTGTGTGTGAAAAATTTAGTTTATTGAACAGATTCTGGTGCATAAACTGCAAATAAGCAAGGCAGACATGCAAACTATTTTGTCATGGGTACTCATCCAGGAAACCTCTCAGCTGCGAGGGGGAAAAACCCCTGGTCGGTGCAGCTACGCGTGCTGAATAGTCATCGACGAATGCTTTCTTGTAAAACTAGCATAGATTTTATCAGAAGTTTAATAATTTATGAATGTGCTCGAAGCGAATATTTAACCATTTCCTTTTTTTTTTCTTTTTTTTCCAACTAAACCACAGAAATTCAAAGAATGCATACAGTTTGACATCATCAAGTTAAAAATTCATAGGAAAAACCAAAGATTGATGAATGAAATCTGTGTTTTGCTTATTAATGTAGAAGTTTAGAAATTTTGTTTGCAAAGTTTGCATTAAATGGAGGGGTCCAGTTCTGTAAACCTGCATCTTGCCTGTAGCGGCAGGCTTCGGTATCACTGTTGTGTTACCTGCAGTCAGCATCTCGTATGGTCATTACAAAAAAGTCTTTTGTTTAGTTTTTTCAAAGTTGCACTATTTCCCAACAGCCTTGTGCACAACTAATGGCTAATAAATGAATCATGAAGCAACAGCAATATAACTCCTCATATTGATTCCTGACTTACTTTAATCAAACAGAGTCATGGTGCGAGGGAATAATACAATATGGGACGCTTAAAAATATCAATGACTAAAACATGCTATTTCTTTCTTATTTTGAAATGATTTGAAATAACAATAATGTTTGCATCCACAATACAAAAGTTAATATGACCCCAAATGTTAGTTTCTCAGGAGAAAAAAAGAAGTAGGCTACTGGAGGACCTAGTTATTTTCAAATGGTTATGACAACTTGTTGCTCAAGTTGTGTAACTGTTTTAGTGTTTTAAGAACTCTGAGGAAACTCGTGATTTTGTGAGGTAGAAGTTAAGCTGTTTAAAGCTGCGAAATTATAGTTGTTGTTTTTTATATCTGCATAAACTGCATCTTTTTTTCCCTGTTTAATGTTAAGAAAACATTTTTGAGTTAAATGTTGGCCATTGCTTTTATACAAACAAGGAACAAACTGCAAGCTGGTTTCTTTCGTTTTGGGGGGTTTATCAACGCAAATGCCACGTTTTAGTCTTTCTGTCACAGGTAGCGACATAATCCTGTTTGAAAATATATTTCTACACTTTAGATTTCTGTTTGACTTATTGAGGCCATAAGAGTGTAACAGCAGAGTTCAGCTAAATCTTTCGAGAATACAGCTTCAGATTGTGGGTCATGATTCTTCCTCTTCATTGTTCGCTCTTATTAGATTTTCTACGGCTGCTACAGACTGAACTCCTGTGGATAAACTGTACATATCAGAGTTGTTTTTCAGTGACTAATACTCTGATCTAACTTTCAACAATGCCCTCTATAGTAGTGCAGCAATCTAAAATCTAAAAATACTGGGAAACACAGCAGGGTGGTTTGAGCAAGCTCGGTCACATGAAGCTGTGTAATTAGTAGAAGTACTTACAAGTTGTTCAGATTATACTAACTCAAATAAATAGAGAAGTTGATTCTCTCTTGTTTTTCTTTTTCTTTTTTAAATTGAAACAATTCAGCTGGTTATGAAGCATGAGAGCTTTTGTGGGATTAGATGAGACATTCTTGAATTGTTTTACTTCCTTGCTGCTTCTTCTTCCTTTTCTTCTTCTTCTCCTTTTCGGTTACTGCCTTAATGGGTCATCGCAGCAAATCATCACCTTCCCTCTAACCCTATTCGGAGCGTCTTTTGATGTCACACTAGACTTCTGCATGTCCTCCTTCGGGACATCCACAAATCGTCTCTGTGCCTTTCCTCTTTTCCTCCTGCCTGGCAGCTCAATCTTCAACATCTTTTATCTAATATATCCACTATCCTTACTCCTCAGCAAACATCCAAACCATCTCATCCTATCTCTCTTTAACTTTGTCTCCAAACCGCCCAGACTTAGCTGTCCCTCTGATGTACTTCTATCTAATCCTGTTCAGCCCCAACAAAAATGTTAGTGTCTTTTAACTTTGCTGCTTGCAGCTACACCAGCTCTTTTTTTTTTTTTCTTCTTCTTCTTCAGTGCCACTGTCTCCATACCATCACATCCTGTAAAAGTTCCCTTTTAACTCTAGCTGCTATCCTTCTGACACAGCATTTAATGTAATCGACACAAAGGTCAGCGTATGTTTCGAGCTGCAATGGTGCAGGCAAACCTGCAGCTCTCCCCAGGGCTTTTGTAGTTTATTTTTTTCGAAGGTGGATGAGTTTGCTGCTATGTGGGCGGCCCTGACTCTATCTGCAGTTCCCCAAGCCACTTTTTTTTTTTTTAGGTAATTATTTGGTTTTCAGCTGGACTAGGGCTGTTTGATATAACGATATATATCTGATGATAATATAAAAACTTCTATCGTTTCATTTTACGCTATCGTTTCTTTCGTGGTGTCGCAAAATAAACTGTTTACGGCAATATTTTTTTCATCGTTCTGATGGTCACTGTAGTGGCTATATTAATTTCTTAAAGTTCTCTCTTTCTTTATATTTAATATAACCACTCTACGGACGGACAAGCACCTGTTTTTATGCGTTGTCGTTAGCAACAACTACGGTAACACCATCACGTATCTGCTTGTTTATGTTCCACATAAATCTTTCACAATAAAGCTCAAGATCCTGTTGAGACTTTTCAAAATAAACTGAATCACGTGAAAGAGCAGATTATTTATGGATAAGAATTAAAAAAGAGCCACCAGGTGCTAAAAAATAAACCTTAGACTCAAACGTTAGAACAGGCTTTTCCCCGCAGCACGCCGTGTAATAAATACTCACAAAGAAAACGGCGGGCATTACAACTTACGTCTAAAAATGTATCGTTTCATGCATCGGTTAAAACACTCGACTCCAGCTACATGACGCGCAGCTGGAAACACTTCCCGCAAGACGAGCTGCCCGAGATTCACAGAATTTACAGAAAATGTTACATTTTTGTGATTTTTATATCGTAATCGGGACGATAGAATTCTTATATCGGGATATGAGATTTTGGTCATATCGCACAGCCCTAAGTTCGACTGATGTTGGTCTCACTATTTGGCACAATTGAGCAGTCCTAGATTAAATGTGAGTTTGGTGCCACATGCTACATGAGGTTTGCTGGCAAAGTAAGCTAGTGATTACTGACTTTATTTTTTTTGTGGTAAAATCACATTACAGCTACATTGGTGCAAGCATTTTAGTTTGTCAATGTCCTTTGAGAACAGGGACCAGAATAAACTGCTGTCTGTACGCTATTTAGTACCAAACCGATGTGGGCATTTTGTTTTTTGTATCTAAAACTACTCACCTCAGCTTTAAAAAATACAAAATATACCATAGGGTCAGTACAGCCTTGCTCCCTGGGGTTTTCCATTTCATTGGCACTGCATTTTTCCATCCATTTCTCCTTTTTCTCTTTCATTTCTCTTAACTAATGTGCATATTTGTCTCAGTGTCCACTAGTGTAAGCATCCTTAAAGGAACAGCTTTCGAGATGGATGTCTTCAGGACATCTGTTGTGTTGTTACATGGACCCAAGGAGATGCAGAGATTGAGTTGCAAGGTTGCTGTCGTCACTGCTCGGTTAAATGGTGTATCTCAGTTAATTCTGCCACCACATCATGGAGGTGTAGGTGAAAACGGATAAAGGAAATGAATAAGGATAGTTACTGGTAACATTTTATTGATACCGATGCCATTATTTATTCTAGGTCTGTTTTTACGGATTCTCTCATTGATCGGTGATCAATATTTTGCGTTGGGGAAACATGTAGGTCTACAAAGGTTTTCAGCATCAGTGCTGCTGGTTATCATCAGGGTCTGATGTAGGATGTAGAAACCAGATTTAAACAAACAAAAAAACCCCAACAGGTATGTATTTCAGGTGTGGAAAAAGCTCCACTGCCGGGGGTTTGACGTCATGCTTTATTATGTGAAACTGCAAGAAACAAGATGCCAGCACTGATGAAAGCAATTGATAAGCTCGGAGACAGACAATTAATATAAACTGGACAGTTTGGAACCGGTTCTCTGTCGAGAATCTTTAGTTCTCAATCAGCCTCTCTATCTAATCTAGAGTTGATCGAGAGATATGTATATAACTGCTTCAAACGGCTGTTTATGCGTGCCATTTTGAAGCCGCCATGTTTCAATTAAAAGTCATTGTTCGGCTTGTTCATATTACAGTAATACAATTCCTATTGAAAGGAATCCTTAATTTTAGTTCAAAACATTAATTAAACAGCAGCAGTTTTGAAAATTTATGAAATAACTTTCTCCTTGATTTTTAATAATTTTGCTTAGCTCTTAGTTTCTCAGTTCTTGCCTTCCGGTGCACATAGCTTCATAGACCATTGTAGTCCCTGTAGTTTATTGGCATGCACTTTCTGAAAACAGATTAGGATTTTGCTGAACACTTTGTGCAGCCCTTACAAGGGCCTCAGAGCAAGAGCACAGGGCTGCAGGGTAGACCGGATGAAGGAAAATATTGAACCCTGAAGGTCCTCCTCTGGCTCTAAAGGGAGACTGAGGACCTACTCCGTGCTGGTCTTATGGCCTCTTAGCTGGAAAACAAAAAAGCATTTATAGTGTACATCAAAGTGGCTGTTAGCTTTTGTCTGTGGCTGACTGTAAAAAGTTGTCATTTACACACAGTTAAAGAAAACTGTATGCCACCAGTGTGACAACGTGGTCGAACGAAAACAAAGGCATAGCTCTATGATTAAGTAGAGGATTCATTAAATCTGCTTAGCAAGTGGAACAGAGAACAAACGCTCACTTTCTGTTAACCCTCCCCCCGCCCCTCCCTACGTGCTTGAAGAAACAAACAAACAAGCTACCCAAACGGGATGCAACAGAGGGGTACTTGTGCAGCATTAGCCTCTTAGGCTAACAAAGAAAAATTACTGGACTGTGTCCTCATCGCAGCAGCACCAGCAGCACAGCTCTCCATTTGGAGCAAGCAGACTACTGTTGTGTGATCTGCCACAGCTTGGAAATGGGTTGAATATGCCATTAATTATTCAATGCCCATTACAAACAAATAAGCATTAATTATTAATATATGTGCTACTACAGTAGTTGTCTCTTTTATCCCTGACACAGACTATCGTCACTGTGTTATACATAGGCGGTGTCATTTTCATCGTAGCCTAACTGTTGGTACAGCAGTTTAAAGGATAAAAAAAAAAGCTGTGGGAATGAGGGTGGGGGGAAATGTGTAGAATCTGTAATATTCACAACCATTTTCCCCCCAAAGAACTGAAAGCTGTTCTGAGTCCTGTACTGGTGTTTTGGTCTTTTGTTTTAAAACACAATCGAAGTAAACATGAGTGTGGTTGTTCTGCATTTTCTTCTGGGTATTTATAGTCTTAAGCATGAAATCAAGTCATTGCCTCACAAAGAAAAACACAGCCATGAAAACAAAACATTCAGTTGGAGCCAGCCCTTGGGGAAGTTGGCAGCACAGAGCAATTTTTTATTTTTATTTTTTTTTTGGGGGGGGGGTATAGTAAATCACTGTCAAACCTGTCGCAGCATTACTCAAGTGGTAATGTATACAAAAATATGACACTTTTTATTTTCATTTTTTTTCATCGGTGCTTCATGTGACATCAGTTTTGAGAGTGATGACAACACACATGGTGCATGCCAGTCACCTAAAACATAGTCTGTGTTTTTGATCGTCTCCGTGGGATCTTAACAGCAGCGTTTGGTGCTGTCGATCTTTGTGAGCGCATGCTTCATTGTCGATACAGAAGGTCTCTCATCTCTTATGCAGGCGTTTGCAAGCAGCGTCTGATATTATGTGCATGATGACGAAAAAAATGGGTTTAACGCAACAAACGTGAACTTGAGCTAACCTCGAAATCACGTTCTCATATGTATACTATTATGTCCTGTTATGTAAACTAGACACTTGCATGCATAACCTTTCATGCAAATTCTTGAGCGACGCAGCTGCTTTTCAGAGCACAGTAAACCTTTGTTTATACCAGCATGCCACTGCTTCAAAATGAAGCTGAAGTTTAAGATGATTGTTTACGCGTTACAGACTAAACTTTAGTGTGTGCGCTCCAAAAAGAGTGAGAGGTTACAGTGAGTATGTTGCTTGCAAATTTATTTTAAGCTGAAAGGGGATGGAGGATGTAATCGGTTAGGAGTCATTAAGAAAAAGATTTAAGAAGTTCTGCTTTTGAGTGCACGTCAGCGCATAGTTGGTTAGATTTCAGAAAGAAATGTCATTTCTGTATGAGAACAAAGGAAATGTGATCATCATTGTGATCATGTCTGTGTTAGGCTTGTTTTTGATTCATAGGTGGCGCTGTGTGCTGATAATGCTTAGAGTTACCTCCCAAAATCTTAACTTTCACTTGTATTATCATTTGTGTATGCCCCTTTAAACTTAATTTGTTACCTTAGTGCAGAAATGACACCGTTGATTTAATTGGTAGGTCAAGGCTAACATGGAGCATTTTGTAAACAGATGTGGCTCTTTTTGCCTGGCGCAGCTGTTTACTGTGTCATGTGCCAAGTCCGCAAAGCAACTCGTGGAGTGGCTGCAGAAAAGCGGTTCTCATGCAGGCTTGGATTTGCTGTGCGAAACCTGGGAACAGATTCTGAGTTGTGTTTTCTGCTGTAAAATGATCCTTTTATTCCTTTTTTTTGTCACTGCGCCAAGTCGAAGAGTTTCAAGAGAAGCTATTATTAAATGCAGATGACAGAACCCTCAGAGCTTTGCTGCTGGGCTAATTGCACACGTCATCATGCGTCTTATTTTCTGATGACTGACGGTTGTCTCATATGCAAGGAAGTGACACAGGCCGAGGTTAAAGAAAGCTGAACGTTTTTTTTTTTTATCACAATTCTCATTCCTGGTTTTCGTGTTGCGACTTGCCAGCTAATGACACGAGGCGGTAAAAATAGGACGTGTCATAAGGCTGCTTCTATTTCCAGGGTGTAGTTGTAGTCTTGTGTGGAAATAAAACAGTGCTAGTAGGGAGAACACAGAAGGCCCATAGATGGTTTACAGTAAATCAAACACAAAGGCCGAAGGGGTCCCTCTTCCCACCAGATTGGCGCACGTCATTTGAGGGAACGAAAGCTATCGCGAGTCGGGCCAAATGTCTGATTATTTGCATTTTCTGGATTCTTGCAAAGCGCGCAAACATTCTCCAAGATTAAAGGTGAAGGACCATAAATATGTGTGCAGGAAACGACAGGCGGGCAGGCAATAATTTTATTGTCATTGCGGAGGAGAGCAAAGCTTAAAAAAAAAAAAAAGCAATCAAGATGAAAAAGACTGGAGTGCTTCTCAAAGCCCCACCATTAGGCAGCCTCCAGTGAGAGCAGCTCTCTGTTCTCTCCCTCTTTCTTTCCGTTCCCAGTGCTTCTTGGCAGGCTCAGACAGCAGGAATGCGAGGTTGCTCTGTGCTCCTCTTTGCTGGTCTGCAGGGGTGTGAGCGCCTGGTCCCTTGCTGCTGCTGCTGGTGGTGGTGGTGGTGCCGCTGCTGGCTCCTCAGCTGAGGATTGAATGGGCTGGACTACACTACAGTGCACTGCACTGCTCTGCAATGCAATGCGCTGGCTGATTGTTGTTTCTCCAGCACCATGAGGGAAGAGGAGCCGCTCCCTGGCGCCCCAGCAAGGCATGGCTGCTACTTCCTGTGTGTGGTGTGATGGCTACCAGATGGCGAGTGAAGACAGAGGAAGGGTCCCCTGCTCTCTTCTTTTTCTTTCCTTGGCTATAATATTGTTAACTCCTGCATATGTCCTCTGCTGCTCTCTAATATGTTTTATATATATAATATAGCTGCAAATGTTTATGTTAATAACAGATAATGAGAAGATGAATTTGGAACCTAATGTTACCGAGCTGTTTATGTACCTCCGAGTTATACTCACGAAAGACTCCACTGTGACTCACTAGTGATCTGTGACTCACTGAAGAGTTGTATACTTTGAAAAGCCATTCTTGACACACTCTCTTTTAAAAGTCACTGCAGTGTTTTTTGTTTTTTTTTTGTTTTGTTTTATTTTCTTGCACCGTAGAAGCACTCACTGCTGGTGTCTTTGGACACACCTGGAGTACGACAGCACATATTTTCATGGTGGTACATTGAATAGGTAAAACAGAAAATAGGAAGAAAATGTAGCCAATGAAAGCGGGGTGCTTTTTGTTTAAAAATGTCAGTAATATCCTAATTAATTGGCTGCCAAATGCTAGATTATTTTGGCACCTTCAGATGTGTCCTTTTTGCAAGCAACAACTAGTTGTAGTTCTGGTATTTTGAGGTTGTTTTTGGTACTACTACTACTACTACTACTTCATACGGAACAGATTATTATTGAATTTGACTGAATTTTAAATCAGCAGTTGACCCATATATGCAGCCTGAGGCCTGTAAATACCATACAGGAAACAGTATCTGCTAATGTGATGTTTATCGTCACGTTAGCTCGACAAAGAGAAGCTTTTGCTGCCACGTCTTGTGATCTAAGCCTTAAAGAAAAAAAAGGCAACTTCCTCTTCTGTTTTTTTTTCTTTTCCTTTCACAAATGCCAAAGATAAACAAGAAATTTTCCATTGTGTCAAAACTTGTAGTTGCACATCAGATATTCAAATGGCTTACACAAGTGTTACAAATAGGTCCCAGAGGTTCCCGTGGATAATTGGACATGTGCTGTGCGTTTGCAGAATCTCCGAGCTTGTTCCTAAGACTTTTGTTTTATTCCAGAGTTTGCACTAGATAAGATGCTCTGTACTGCAGCTGTGGTTGACCTGTAGGCTACAGCAGTGAGAGTGAGAGCACAAAAATCATGGTTAACCTTGTTCACATTCAACAATGAATGATTTAGTCTACCGCAGCCTGTGTAAGTAGGAGGATGGAGAAGAAGATAAAACGGTATCAAGTCATAACAACCAATTTTGAGCTGTTTTATTTGTATAATAATTGTATTTAGCTTAAAAAATATGCCCAATACAAAGTCCCCCTGGATGGTGAACTTAGGCACCGCTGGGCTTGCAGTATACTCTGTATTGCTCTTCCTGAATTGAGCCCATGGATGAATTTAATACTTGAATATGTTGGATGGTTTGAGGGTTGCTTTGGAAGGTAGAAGTATGTTTGACTGTATCTGTTCCCATTTAACGCTTCACCTGTTGCACACACATACACAGCTGGCACTCGAGTTATGCAGTGCTGTGTGATCTGACCCTAGCCGCTGTGTCTGCAGCCCCTTAATATAGCCCGCTGCTGTCATGGTACTTTTTTTTTTTCTTTGCCCCTCTTCCCTCGCTCTGCGAGCACCAATTTGTGTGCATGTTTGTCCCACTCTTTAGACAGGCTGAGTTAGACATGTGGGTGTTGACAAGTCAGCTTTGAGACTAGATGCGAAATATTCCTACTGACCTGTGTAATTTCCTAACTTACTGTGACTCACAGGCCGCTCTTACAGTGAATCTTATCAACTAATAGTCTCGTTCTTCATTTGGTCTTAAACATCGTATTTAATAAGAAACCAAAACATCAAAAAAAGGGTCTCTTTGGTATTTACTACTGCTGCTGTTTCTTCTACTGTCCATAATTGCGTTAGTTATGATGGTACTACCTAGTATCTTTGCCCTGGCCTCCAGCCAAAGGACGTTGTTAAACCTGTAGTCATGTACACACACACAAACACACCTACACACACACACACATGCGCGCTGAGAGAGACAGAAAAACTCCTGCTCTTGTAGACGATTCACTCGTAGCCTGATTGGAAGCTGAGAGTCTGTAGGTCCTACCTTTCTTGTTTAGCTGTGTGTAAAGTTTCCTGGGCACGCTTCTCTTCCTTTTACTTTTTTTTTTAAAACAAACTTGTGGAATACCTTGACGTTTTTGCTTCCACTCTAAAACGATGGCATTTGGATAACCCAGTCACATTTGATATTCAAGGTTGGTGTATAAGATAAGTTGTTTTCCTTTGAATATAAGCAACTAATGCTTGTAAGCGTTTGCGGTGAGTGAAAATGAAAGTGTTTAAATCCATAAAACTTGATTTGGTGTTGCATTTCTATTTTAAACAGTGTATTTGAAGTTTAAGGTAACCTTTTATGTTGAATTTTGAGCTTTTAAGTCCCGTGTGAAACAAGCACAGTTTTAGTTTCTATTAGTTTTAAAGGATGATAAAAACGAAACATTTGTGTTCCTTATTTTGCTGTTTCTGTCAGATTCCCGTTTGCTTGCACTGCATTGTTTATTTTCGGTCCAGCGAGGGCTGAAAGCTGAATTGTTTGAGCCCGTCTCGTCAGCGGTTAAGAAACGGTATGCTCATGTGAACAGTCTGCTATGCCAAAAGAATGTGTTGAATTCTAACCATGCGGCTTTGACAAGTGCATGTGACTAGAGCAGGGCGATATGGCCAAAAATATTTATCACGATATATATTTGAAAATTTGCGATAACGATATAACTGACGATATAATTGATGCGAGACAAAATACAACTCCACAACATTACTAGCGCAAAAAGACAACCTTCCATCTATTTTCACTTAAACAAGAAGCTGGTTTTTATGTACATTAAAGCTTTATAAAAAATGTAACAGTGCAAATGCAAATTCCTTGAATGAATGTGCAGGTAATCAAAAATGATGAATGTAATGGGTAACCATCTTAAAGTGTCAAGGTTGTGGAGTGGCAAAGTGTGCATACTTTTGACTTTCTGCTTATCTGGGAGGAAAAAGTGAAAAACTGACAGCCAACATGCCAAGGAGATATGGCAGGAATATGATAAACTTGTGTTTTAGGGAGTAATGTGTCCTGAAGTGAGAAGCAGATGTTATCTGTGCTACAGCTTTAGTTCTCATGGCCGAGAATGCTGCCTGCATTCACAAACCACCCTCCCTGTATGAGCAAGGTTATTTCAACACTGAGTCTGGGAATAATTTTCAGCTACCATTCTGATTGGTTATATTTCAGTTGTATTTGGTATCTGTTAGTGACTCAGCAACCATAACCTTTATTAGAGGAACAATTCATCAATTTATTTGGCAATCATGAAAATGATTGGAGGTTATTTTGTCATTTTCAGGCATGATTGTGAAGAACATTTCTGTGGTGTGTCGGCGTGCAGAGTGGGAAAGAAATTAGTTTGAAAAGCTCTGATAATGTTTAAAATGATAACAAAAACCTGGCCTAAAGTGCAATAGATGCACAGTCTGTCTTTCTCATGTCCTGAGCTGTTTTCTTGCTCAGTCGGTAATAGGCATTGATTGCTAACCTGGATTTTGCCCTTTCTACCACAAGCCAGTGTTGATGGTCGTTTACCATGGCAGAGAAGCAATAGTATGAATTACAAGAAAGTGAGAAGGATATTAAAGTAATAGTGAAGATGTCTTTTAATGATTTGGTGAATGCATTTCAAATGCGCCTCCGTTTTCAATTTGAATTTCACAATGGCATATGTAGGTGATACATGTATCTTGAATTTTGACTTTGCATTGTTTGTATACAGGCTTTATTTTTTTATTTTACAATTAGTTTATAAAAATGCATTAGGGACAACTATGGGTTTAGCCTTTCCCAATGATACTTCTGCATGTGGACTGGAGGAGTCGGGGATCGATCCACCAACCTTACACTTATCAAATGACCCCACTCTACCACCTGAGCCACAGTTGCCCAGTTGGACTATTTAAGAAAGACTACAATTTTGCATTAAGAACTTTTTTTCTTCTCTAAGAAGTAATTAGTATTTCCCCACTGGTTGTGAGTGGTTGCTGGAGATTCAAATAAACTACCAAAACCATGAGTCTCACAGTCCTAGAGACTAGTCAGTGACATCCCCCTGTGTATTCCCCAAATAGCTGCCAAGTGACTGCTTGAGGTTGCTTGCTGTCAATGAGTGCAATTGTTTGAGATTTAGGGCGCTGCACTGAAAACCTCCGTGCAATTACTTTAATCTGCAGCTGATGCTATGATCACCCTGTAGTTTGCGTGGAAGACTGTGGACACTCGACAGCTACTCACTAAACCATCGTCAAACTGTGAATAGTGGGACGCATACTTAAAAAGGAGACCATTTGCCCTCAAAGAAAAAGCTGCGTCTTTTGAAAGATGTTGGTTTTAATATTAAGGTACAACTTTTACTTTGAAGGCAAACGTTCTATTTCCAGTTTGTCTCTCAAGTTTCAGTGTGGCTTAGTGGTTGGTTAGTGACTGTTTGCACACAAGTTGGTGTCTTCCATGCAAACGCACAACCAAAGCAATTGTACGGTGGTGCAGCTAAGGATAAGAACAGGTTCTCTAAAATAACCGGTTCTTAGTTGAATTCCTTGGAATTGTTTGTCTGCTTGCCTGTCTATCCCGCTTATCAGTTCTTGTACTTGCGCTACAATCAGCTGATTTCAGTTGTTGGAGGAGGAAATTAGTAGGCATGTTTACAGTGTGGATATGGACATAATTTTTATTTGCATTGCACAAAAGGACAAGAGCGTGATGGTAAAGTGCAAACTGTATCCAGGACAGAAATGGCTGCATCGTGCTGGTAACACAACTTCAGCTCTTTGCAAGTACCTGCACAGACAGCATGCTAATGCTAAGCTAGCCACTTAACCTTATCAGGTAACAAACAGTAAGGCTGAAGCCTCTGTTTCTACCTGTGTTTTTTGTTGTTGTTGTTGTTGTTGTTGTTGTTGTTTAAAAAAAAAAAACAAAAAATTGTGTCCAGTTTCACCTAGTACAGAAAGCAACCTTGAGTGATCGCCAACTGGTCGGGGAATACACGTTTTTCCCCCAACAACTGGTCGTTACCAGGTGGTCGGCACCCTGTCTCTAGGTTTGTGTGACTGAAGCTTCAGCTCATTCAGCTGGATGAGCTGATGAGCTTATGCAATGTAGAGGCATCTGTCCGTCTGACCACAAGTCACAAAATCACTACTCCTCTTGGAGCATTGGAGATTTTAGTAAAACAAGATTATTTTGTCCTGACTATTAGGGATTGTTTTTACAAGGGCGATTTATTTGTTTATTTGCCCATGAGTACGCTTGCTAATAATGATGGAGCTAATAGAAGCAGTCAACATAAAAAAAAAATAATAGCACTGTTTTAACAGCAGCCTCTTTTATCTGTGATCAAATGCTCATGCAAGTTAGTTGTGTTTGACTCCCTTGCTCGCACTATAGGTCTGCACAGGCACCACACCGCTTTGGTTACATCCTTAGGTTTACCTCTTTCATCCAGTTTAAAGCCAAAGAAATCTAGAATTGGCGACTCTTTTTTTTTTTTTTTTTTTTTTTTTTTTTTTTTTTTGGGCATTATTTCATCCATGTTTGGACTCCTTCTGTGTTGTAAACGTGTGAGCCTCCTTCAATTTAATTCTCATTACTTTGTACAATAGAGCCAACCAGTTCTGACTAGAGATGGACCGATCCGATATATACGATCGGTCCGATACTGACCTAAATTACTGGATCGGATATCGGAGAAAAATAAAAAATGTAATCCGATCCATTAAATATCACGAAAGCACCTCACAAAACTTGCAACACGCCGTAACTCACCTCAGAACGTTAGCACGTCGGAGCAGTATGCATCACGTGATAGAGCGGCTGTGGCATGCGGGACCTGTCGGTGGTCTGGATAGCATTTGGAGCTTCGCTAGCAACCCGGCATTTCATCTCCGACAAAGTTATCCCCGAGAGAAGTAAAGCAAGTGTGTAAGTCCATCTCTGAATGTTTGTAAAGCATTCCTGCGTTAAGCTTAACAAGCGACTGCCTCTTCTTGCTGCTACTTCAATCATGAAACTGCTTAATGATCAGCTGATCGGCTTTTCTGTCGCGAGTCCGTCTCTCTTGTTTGTTTTTGGCCCACTTTGCACCAGAAAGAGGAAACCAGCGGCTGAACAACAGCAGCACGTTTAAGCTTGATAAGCTGTTGTTAGAATTTATTTAATATTACTTTCTACACCAGGATCTTTTTCTACGTAGCTGACGGCTGGTAACTGTGCAGGGGCGGATCTAGCAAAGTTTAGCCAGGGGGGCCGATAGGGCATTAACAGGGAAAAGGGGGCACAAAGACATACTTTTCTTTCTTATTCTCATTTAAAATGTCTAGCTTTTAATAAATAATTATCTGACACCCAAAGTTTTAATCTGATGTAAAATGATAGAAGTCAATTACTGTATATAGTAGACTATTAAGTCTAATAATATACCCTAGTAAGCTATAGTACTTTTTCCTTTGGGAAGGTACCATCTGTGCAGTCTGCAATTTTGTTGAAGAAAGATGTTGAATCTATTTAATATTTCTTGAAAAATAATTGATTTCTGTGCATTTTTTTTCACACTGCATCAAATTAAGGTTGATTACGTCGATTAAGCATCATGAGGTGGAGCGTGAGGGGTGGTTCCCTATTTTTTATTTATTTATTTTTGTTGTTGCTGGGAGTTGGAACCCTATTAGTTAGGTTGCTTAATATTTAGCTAAGTACTCTTTAAAATACCAGAATAGGGAGGATGGTGTAGGTTTAAGTTTATTAGATTGATCAGTATTGCTGAACTATGAAATTTTTTGCATACAGGTATAACAGAATAGCTTTAGTGTAGTTGTTGTTTTAAACTTGAGTATGAACTTATACAAAATGCAGCAAGATATTTAAAAAACAGTTTTGTTGATTAAAAAACACTATATCGGATTCATATCGGTATCGGCAGATATCCAAATTTATGATCGTATCGGTATCGGACATAAAAAAGTGGTATCGTGCCATCTCTAGTTGACAACTTAATTTTCTTTATGTACTTCACACAATTCAGTAACCTGTGAATGGTGATGATCGTGATGAATCAGATGAACCACTGTGTATTAAATTCTGTTTGAAACCCCCACCCCCCCCCCCCCCCCCCCCACCCCCCCCCCCAAAGAAAAAAAAAAAAAAATTGATTGAGATCACTGGTCTAAATTAGAATTATTTTAAATGAATAAATATTTTACAACACGGAAAATTTGGAATTTCTGTGAAATCTTAGCTATATTGTGGGAGTGGGAATGTCTCAGGATACTTCATAAGTTAGTCTTACTAATCAGAAACTGTTGACAGCTGTCGGCAAACAGTTGAGATAAATAAATGGAAATAAATGAAAATGGCACTTCAGTCACTTTACTCAGCCGGACATCCTTATATCCGCTCTCAGACACAAGTTTTCCTCGATCTATGACCACGTTCTTGTCAGTCTCATGAATCTTGATCTCGTGGAGTCAGGCCTTGTTGGAGAATCTTCACCATAAGCTCTATACAGTCACGTTCCCCGAGGATCAAAATATGCAGCATCGTTGTTCTGATTTTTATAGTCCAGTCGGTCAGATTTGTGACCTTGCCAGCTCTGGAGTCAATCTTTTCATGCACTTTTAATTACACTTCGGAGATGTGTTCATAATTGTTAGGATGACTGCATTTTCTATGTGCTGTTTTTTATTCTCCTCGTCCCTGAAGTGAAGGTTGTGGAGCCGGTAATAGGCGGCTATCAGTTCTGCTTATGCAATCAATACACTCCCCTGATTATTCTTCCTTCACATGCGATGTGACCATGATTGTCACTAGTATATCTTAAAGTGTAGCTTACTCTGATTGTACTTTTTAAATACTGTGTAATCTTATAGAGTTGCATTAAACATATGAATTTGTAGGAGGGTCATCCTGTCGCCTCACAGCAAAAAAGTGCGTTTTTGCGTGGAGCTTCCACGTTCTGTCTGTGCTTTGGATTCCCACAGTCCAAAGACATGTTTGTTAGGTTAACTGCTGATTCTAAGTTGTCTCGAGGTGTAGATGTGGATTGGAATGGTTGTCTACCCTTTTGCGTCTAACACAGCCAAGTCTAACACAGGACTAACAGGGTGAATCCTGCCTCTTGTCTGAGTGACCGCTAGGATAGTCTCCTGATAAATTGGGCATCTTTTTGTAACCATCATCAGAAGCAGCAAAAATGTTATAGTTTATGAATAAATCCTCATTGTCCTGCAATTTTTTATATTTTTTCATATAAAAAAAGAGGCAGTCTGTGGTCAGGACTATTGAGGTGAATGGTAAATTGTTTATTAAAGGGTATGGGACACCACTTTGTTTTTAATGGAGACAGCTCTTACAAAGGAGTTAATGCATAATTGCGGTTTAAGTGGTGGATCAAACTCTGGCTTTCTCGCTACAGCATGCATTAGATGGCCATAAAACCTTGAAATGCACAAATGCATGGATTTTTTTTTCCCCGTTCCACATTACAGAGCAAGATCTTTATATATAGACTATACGTTTTAGGAAGTTAAACCTTTTGTATAAAAGGTTTAATTTGTAGATAAGTGTCCCATAAGTGAGAATAAGTCAGCAAACATGTAAACGCTTAAAAAAAAAAAAAGCCACATTGTTTTGTGTAATAATTTAGTTGGAAAAATTGTTGGCATTGTTGTCTTTGCCGCTTGTAGTGTGTACAAGAAATTCCACACATTCTTTGGTAAAGGCGAACCAGTGTGTGGGAAGCACACAGCCACTGATGCAGCACACAGCCTCTCAGGTATGTGTTTACAACATACAAATTTGCTTTCAGCTGAAAGTAAAGTAGTATCATCTGAATGTAACAACAGAGAGCAGAGGTGTGTACCAGTTTCAGGGGACTGGTGAATAAAGGAGGTGTGTCTTTACCTTGGCTGAGAAACAAGCCCGGGCATGCTCATCAGCTCTAAGAACAGGACACCAAACACGTTAATGAAAATAAGAATCAACAAGGTGCGCTTCAGATCTGTGAAAGGCAGCTTAGTGAATTATCTTTTGCAGCAGAGTCATTAACTCGTAACTCTGATCTTTATAACACCGAGCTTTTTTTTTAATGTTTTTCCTTCTTCTGTAACCTGGCACCACTTTTTTGAAAGCAACACCACTAGCCACACAGAATTACATATCAGACTCCATTTCCTTATCTCTGCGTTCGGCATCTCAAGCCATTTCCTAGTGGACAGACTCTTCCAAGGGAGCGACTAATTAGATCACGTCTAAGGCAACCTCTCACTGGCCACTAAATCTGATTTGGAATAATTTTCATTGGACTGATTGGATTAGACTGCTACATGGATAAGAACTGGGTTAGATGCACACATGCAGTGGAGTAACACAGTGTCTGTTACCCAGCTTTTCTTTTTTTATACCATTTTTTTAATAGTAATATAAATATCTTTATTTTTTATAGATATCTTGCCGGGGGTTCATTGGTGTATACTTCATTTGAGGGCAAGCATTATTAACATAACAAATAAGCCTAACATTTACACACATACACCCACACAGGCACTCACAGATGCTTTTTAGTCCTGACTGTGGAGAGGTCATTCATCTCACTGTGCAGTGGGGGTGCAGTGGGATCATCATGAGTCTGCAGCACAACCTGCTGTAGTGTGAAACTGAAGACTTGATGTATAAATATACCAGAATATCCACGATATTAATATATAATATCATTGATGTCTCTCTTTGTACTGCAGGAGTGAATAAAAAAAAAAAAAGAAAAAAAAAAGTAGTAGTCATGCTTGGAATGCAAAGTGGGACGGTGCACTTTGTGGCGTGTGGGCACATCTTGTTGAGTAGTGGCTGATATTTTTGGTTCTACCCACCTATCTTGAGCCAGCCTGTTGTAGGTGTTCTGCAGTGTAGAAATTGTGTGCAGTGGGGGGTTTGCGGTGGGCAGTTGTTGCCAGGGGAGGTGGTGTGTTATTTTCAGTCCATTGTGTCTACTTCCTGTGGGTCAGGGGTTATTGGAGCAGGGTGTTGGAGACTTGACAGAGTGAGAGGAGGGGAGGGAAGTCAGTAGGGTAGGCAGGAAAGTGACCAGACTCACTCGACAACAGTGGCTGGTCAGCGGCTTGGTTACCTTGCTTCTCTTGCACCGTTTTTTTCTTTTTTATCTGAGCTAAGCTTGGACTCGTCAGAACCAGGTAAAGATATATTAATTGCTCTTTAGTAACCAGCCAGCTTCTCATTCAGGATTCTGTTTTGTGTCATTGTAGATTTGCTGCTTTGCTTATTTAACAAACAGCAGTAGCTTTGTAACCCTCTGCAGTAGGTCAGAAATAGAGTCAAGTATTTATCAGACATTCAAATTGAAATTTGTACTTGAGGCAAAGTATGCAGGAAATATAGAAGACAGGAAGTGGGTGGAAGTTTTGACGACTCTTAGGTAGCCTAAATCCCACTTTATGGTTGTGTATTTGGACCAAATGGTTGTGACTATCACTGATGGCTACACTTGTACACAAAAATGTGTTGTTACAGCACAATTAATCTTTAAATAAACCATATGTAAACAACTGAGTGTAAATGAACAACCTCAAGTGCGCCTTGTTGAAAAGTTATGAATGAGTATCACAAAAAAGTGCTCCCAAATGAACACAAGGCATTTTCTTTTTTTGTTTTGTTTATCACAGACAGGGCCAGGTGTTCAAAATGGCCACAGTTGTGTTGGAAATTCTTTAAACATAAGCGTGAGCTTTGCCTATGCAAAAGGAAATGACCATCATTGACTGCAGCAACTTCCAGCGAGTGCTGTGACAGCTCTTGTGTGAGAAGAAACTGTCTTTAAGAGCAGTATTGAATGCATTAGAGACACTTTAAAGCCACCTGAAATGGCAAGCACCGTTTATTGGGAAGTAAAAATCCATGACCATGGTGCCATACAATTCACCTGCCATGTCTTTAACTCTAAAATGGTTATTAAACACTTATGTTTTTCCTTGTTTGTGCTTTGGTTCTGGCTGCACACAAGGACATTTTGGTTGTTTTGTTTAACAACTAGAGTAATACTATATGTATACTAAATACAATCTCTCACCCACACATTGGTATCAGGTAACACTGGCTGTGCAAGGTGAGCAAATCCTTGAATTCTCTTATAAAGTTTTCACAGTGCAGATGTGTTACCGTCTCTGCTTCCTCTACCCGCTGCATAGACGTTAATAGCATTTATAGCACAACGTGCACAGGAATCCCCTCAGTGAGTCATTAGCTTCCAAAGAAGACAGTCATCACTGTCAAATTGCATCATTTGGGCCACGTAGTTTTAATGGAGAAGCCGACACATTACCTGTTGCGGTAACAGGTAAATTTTTAGCCGAGGTTCTAAAGTTAGCACCCGACAAAACAGCCCCCAAACACAGCCACGGTGACAAAAGAAGGCAAAACAGGAAATCTTTTTGCCCGGCTTGTGTGTTGGGAACAGATGACCAGGAAGATAAAAAGCGCTTACAAAGTGGAAACTTCCACAAAGGGATGTTATTTTGCTTTGTGTGTGTTTTTTCTCTCCTTTTTGCTGTTTCACAAAGACTCGTGCTTCCTGGAAAACCTAGCAAGAGGTATTTGGTTTAGGTACGATGAGAAAAAAAAAAGTATATCTATGTATATGTAGTTTCCTACATTATAGGAAACTACTGACACTTCTGTGTTCCTTGAGTCATACTGGGATGTGAGACTGTGTTAATATTTAAACCCGCTCCACTGGAGTTAATGCTTTACCTTGTGAGTACGGTTTAAGTCTGAGCCTGTCTGAAAGTGAGGCCGGGGTGACCCACCATTCTCTCAGCTACTCTTCAGAGCTGCTTATCGGTTCTTCTCCTCCTCGCGCTCTCATCTGTTTCATCTCCCCCACCTTCTCCCTCTCACTTTCTCTCTCTCTCGGTCTTTCCCTCCTGCTGTCGGAGCACACTCTAATGAATGATATGGGATGATTGCTTGGCTGAGAGTTCCTGTCTCCGCCCTGCGAGGAAGAGTTAGTGCAGAAACGACAGCAAATGCACAGCTGCCTATCCAAGCCAAAGAAGTAACAGGGATACTGTGGTCCTGGGCTGTATGGACACGAGACGAAGGTCACGCAGTTGGTTTAGGGCACATCCTCAACAAAGCTTCAGAGAACAAACTGCCTGCTGTTGCAAACCTGGGTAAGCATTACCGTTTCAATTGTAGATCTTTTTTTTTTTTTTTCTTCACCCTCGAAGTTCAAGGTCACGCCACACTTTAAAAAAATTACCACCTTTTAGTTGTTTCAGATTGTCCTACTGTGTATTTGAAGTTATGGCTAGGTGGTTGTGGTCTTTGCTTTAAGTTGTAGTAGTTTTTGAGGTAATAGAATTTGAAGAATCATGGTGTTATCCTACTATTAGGTCACCTGTGAAAGCCCATAAATGAAGAACACCTGTTTGCCCTTCAGATGGTCTTTCATCTTTGTGTGCGCTATTTGCAAAGATAGCAGTATGACTACCGGGGTCTGTGTTCTTTGGACCGCTACCGTAGATTGTTGGGGCTGGGGTCAGATGGCGCCTGGCTGGGTGAGAATTTCACAGCTGCACATGAAAGCAAAGTGACCGAAGGATGGTGGATCGAGGGAGGGAATGACTGATTGTGTTGATGGGGAAGGAAGCGAACTGGCATGTTTTGATCCTGCAGTAGATGTTCCTAATGGGTCAGCGCACTGCTGAAGAGCGCACGTTCTGTTTTTACTGTACACAGCAGATGTCTGTTCACCGGTTTATTTCTGGCAAAGCTGGAATGCACAAGTGGTAGCTCCATCATATATGCCCAGTTGCATAAAACAACTGCCATGTCGCCATGTTTGTTTGGTCTTAACAGCCTCTACCCAGGCTGGCTGTAGCTGCTGCACAAGTTTCTGCACAGATCCCCATTAACTTGATATTTGGTTGTGCAATAATGAGATATTATCATTTGTAATTAAACATTTTAAAACTGTTTCTTAAGGACATTCTTATATTGAAATATTGGGCTTCAGAATAATTACATGTGTCTCCAGCCTGTTCTAGTGTGAAATCTCATGTGCTCAACTTATAAAGCTTTATAAACCTCAGAAAGCCATGAAAATTAGTCAACCATTAGTCTTACCATGTGAAATATATAGCATGATAACATCTTTAATAATCTCCATATTGATATTTGAATATTGCAGATCATTCATTCATTCATTGTTGTTTACATTTAGCTGGTATATTTTAGTTTTTCTATGCAAGACCTGCACAGATAAAAGAAAATAATGAATCTACATTGTTTAATATAGGCCCTGTATCTTTTGACTTTAATAGATATGCTACTTAGATAGGTTATTGTTTTATGTTTCGGGCCTATCCCCACCAAATGAAGAAATAACAGGAAATTTTGAATGGGCTTTGTTGAGTAATGTTGAATTTTTTGGCACGACATTCGTGACTCGGATGACGTTTCTGATTCCCTGCATTTCGGGCAACATTATATGATGAGTTTGTGGTATAGGCTCATATTGCAGTAAAAATATCATTGTTGTCTGTACAGAGCTATGTGCAGCCACAGAATGAGCAAGCACAAAATTCATCAATATTACTGCTTTATACCCATCCAGTTTTGTGTCTGCTGTTCGTCATAAAACTTTGCTGAAATATATTAAAAAATGTCTGAAAATGAACACAGGATTTAAAAATAAATAAATAACACAGAGAACTTTAATGCAAGGTTAGTCATTTGCAGTCAATTAAAAGTGAAATGTCTGTTTTCTTGTGAATTGTTGGTCTTGAACTTTGGCTCTTCTGAAAGAATTGAGACTTGGGATTCTCACTGTTGTGTTTTTTGACCTGTGTGGGAAGATGGGGTAGTTGCATACAAAGGAACGATGTGATGGTTCTTGTTTTCTCTTGGAGAAGAGAGAAATGAAGAGGTTGACTCTGAGATGGGAGCATGGCTATGCTGTGGTAACGGTTCATAATTGAGAAGTTAAGAACCAGTTGGGATTTTTTTTTTTTTTTTTGTGGGTGTTTCTAAGATGAACATTTAAAGGTTCAGTGGGACACACACATAAGCTGGTATTGTAGTTACTTCGGTTTGTTTGCCTGGGTGGTCCTATCTTTAGCTCTGTTTTCTATTTCTCTTTGTTAATTTCCTCTCCCGTCCTCTGCAGGTCATTGAATTGTGCATTTCTTATGATATAATTTATTTGGACAATTTAATCTTTCCTGATTGTAATACCTAAAATGACTAGTTAAATACATGATAACTTCAATCACTAGTTAATCATTTTTCCAGTGAAAATGCTAAACACTCTCCAGCGTCTTCCTTTCTGTCATGGCAGCTTGCTTCTTGGAAGTAAATTAAATATCAACCTGTTTCGGGCTGTTGGCTGAACTGAATGCACTTAAATGAAAATATATAAAATATGGTAACGCTAAAACAACTTTTGTCAGTTAAAGAAAAACATAAACTCGACTCTTCTCGTGTATTTTCAGTTCACACCGGATTAAAATTGGGTCAGACTAGCATGCTTTACAACCAGCTTTTACGCTCACAGACATTAGCTCCATATGACTACGGAAGCAGGAGTATCAGCAGCACATGGCTAATTAACATTACATATCCACTTTACCAAAGAGCGATCAGTCCAATCGAATAAAGAAAAACTGGCTAAACAGATGCTCAGATCAATTTTACCAAAAATCTCAGCCGACTCTCGTCCCTGCTCATCCCATCACAAAATATATTAATTGTTATTATTTTAACAAACTAGTGTTTCTGGTGCAGTCTAATGAGAGTGACAGCTTTTATCCATCTAATGTATTGCTCGCATACATCGCTAATGCACTGTGCCGTTGCACTTCGCGTAACCTGCGTAACTTGGCTGTAACCCTTTGGATCAGTCAGTTGTTTAACAGGTGACTCTTAATCTGTTAAGCTACTCATGTACACTCTCACTGTTGTTGCAATGCTTAGAGCTATGTTATTTTAAAGCACAAAAACCACAGCTAAGCATGAGCAAACCTCTCTCACCGTCTGATATCTACAGTAAGGTAATGCTTGTAATAACTCTATATTCATTTTCCTACTGTTGCCTAGCTACCAAGGATGCTTTTACTATTTTTTTTTTAAGTTGCTTTAATTATCATTCATCTTAATATAATTACACTCAGCCTGTTCCACATAGAAAACACATTGGAGTGAGACATCACCCCTTGTTGTCTCTTGACCTCCAGTCACCAACAAGGTATGTTGGCAGCACTGGGAGAAGCATTTGGGGTCTGCCTTCTACTGCGGTAGTGGTTTTGTGAAGGAGGCGAGTACAGAAAGCTATGCACACTGTGGCATCTCTGACCTCTTTTTATTGAGAGTGCAGATGGGAAACCAAATCATAAAGTCTCCACAGGAAGCAGGGGGGAGGCTCAGATCCAGGGAAGAGGATGCAGTCTTCAGATTCTGCCGCAGAAAAAGAAATGCAAAGACTGCAACGTCCGTAGAATTATGAGTTACGGATAGACATTTAATTAGGAATGGAAATTAAGAAATTAATATTTCACTGCTGTAACCTGGGGGAAGAGCTTTATGTGTGAAATCTATCCCAAAAAACAACATGAATCATTGGAAAACATATTTTCATAAATTTATTTAAGCAAGATCCTGGTTAGGAAAAAATGATCTTGAATATCCATCATCACACAGGCGGATAGTCTGGGTAAATGTGCCGTTAAAACTGGCTATAAATCACGTTTTGAAACGTGTGTGTGTGTGTATATATATATATATGTATATATATATATATATATATATATATATATATATATATATATATTATATTATATATATATATATGATGATTATGTATATATATATATTAATAAATATAGTGTTGAAGCCAGTGATCGTCGACACACCTAGCATTCGACGCAGTCATGAGCGCTCAACACAGACAGCATCGTCAGAAGGAAAGTTGATAAAATAAATTACAAATTTTGTATTGTTCGATACATATGCGTACCGAACCGAAAGCACTGTATCGAACGGTTCAATATCGATACGATATCGTTGCACCCCTAATATATATATCTATATATCATTATATCTATATCTATATCTATATATCTATATTATATCTATATCTATATATCTATATATATATATATCTATATATATCTATATCTATATCTATATATAGTTATATATATAGTTAATCTATCTATCTATCAGTGGCGGCTGGCCCATAGGGGGCGCTCGGGCTCCGCCCCCCCAAATGTGGAGGAGTAAAAATATATATTTTTAAAAAATTCATCAATGATAGTTTTACTATGTGTGTGCCCATATACAGCCAGGCGTATTTTAACATTTTCACCAGCTGACTCATTAAAGTTCAACCAACAAACGGTGTTTTTCTTCTTCTGGGGCGCTCGTCAAAGCGCCCTTGATATGCAGCGAAATAGCCTATCATTAAATGGTTGCCAGGGGAAAATAATAAATATTTGACCTATCAGCGTCGCTGAATTAAATGGTTTGGGGGCGCTTAAAATTGCGCCCCTGCAGAAAACGCGCGAAGATTTGCTGTTCTAGAATTTTACCTCAGTCAGTAGCCTAAGTGAGCTATAAGGTCAGAGAGAGACGATGGCAGCGGTATTGTTAACGGTTGAGGCACAGCCTCCCCCAAATTCGGTTAGATCGCTTCTAACCTACCCTTTTGCCAGAAGGACAATGGCAGAAAAACTGCAAGTTAAAGAGTTGGGACCTGACAAGCCCGAAATTCAACTAACCCAGGCAACGAAGGAGAAGTCAAAAGCATACAACAGGACTTTTTGTCGGAGTTGGTTCCAGCGCAAGTCGTGGCTGACAGGCTGTGGAACAGCTAATGCACTTTTTTGTTTCCCGTGCATACTGTTCAAAAGTGACAAGTGTGATTTGACGTGGACACAATCTGGACAAACCGACTTAAAGCACCTCTCCGAACGAATCAAGAAACATGAAAGCTCACGAGTTCATATGGACAACAGTGTAAAGCTAGCTGTGCTAGGGAAAACTAGCATAGCGGCGCAGCTAGATGATGGACATCGGATTGCTTTAAGAAGGCACAACGAAGAGGTAGATAAAAACCGTCATATTTTATCTAAAATCATCGATTGTATTAAGTTTTGTGGTGCTTTTGAGCTAGCAATGCGGGGACATGATGAAAGTGATTCCTCAGACAATCCAGGGATTTTTAGAGGTTTAGTCGACTTGATGGCATCAATTGATCACGACTTGAGGCAACACCTTGAAAATGCTACTGTATTTAAAGGCACCTCGAAAACAGTCCAGAACGAGATCCTGGATTGCATGTTGGCAGTTCTGAGAGAAAGGATCGTGGAAGAAGTAAAGGCAGCGAAGTTTTTAGCCATTCAAGCTGATGAAACCACTGACATTTCTACACACTGTCAGTTAGTCATGGTGCTAAGATACATTGACCAACGAAACCGTATTCAAGAGCGTTTTTTTGAATTCATCAAGCTACCCATCTAGCAACAAATTAAAATTGTGTTGTTTGATGTACTCATTAAATGGGTCATTTTAGTCGATATCATAAAAATTGCCCCCCCTGAGATTTTTTTCAGGAGCCGCCACTGGTGAAGAGACAGCTAGATGAAAAATAAATTCTATATATTTTTTAATTAATAATAACATGTTGAAGCAGAAATTACCCAATAAACAAAGGAGCATAGCAGAATTATACTTTGACTTTAAGGCACACAGTGTGGTGATTGCAGGTAGATGGAACTCTCCAGCAGCACCGTGTCGAACAACTTTTCAGGAGGAAATCGTGCTTTGTGCGCTGCTCAGAAGAGCTGCAGCTACTACAATATTTTTTTTCATAACTGTCACCATCAAGTGTCTTTATTTTTTTAATTAAATATTCAAGTAGATCTAAAAGATATCCTTCGAGTGCTCCCTTTTTTCCCAACGGGTTGTGACAATGGGTTGATTGGGCACAGATTTTACACCGGATGCTCTTCCTGACGGCAATCTTTCTATTTATCCCGGTTTATCCCGGCACTAGGACTGCGCTGCCGTGTGACCACAGAGGCAGGGCTTGTGTGTCCTCCCAGTCTTGGGCTGGGAATCTTCCACATGGAAGGTGAACGCGTTAAACACCAAACCGTGGAGTCACTTTACATATTTCTTTCTTAATATTTGTTTATATAATCAAATTTACGATGTTGATATTGACGTCCCTGTTGGATAATTATTGATATTTTGTCCTAATTATCACTTAAAGGGTTTCATGCAGACACTGAACATATGCAGTGCGTTGCAGCTGAATAACGATAAACTGTAAAAGTAAAAATAGTTACACCGAGATTTATTTATTTATTTGAATATCAAGTGGAATACGTTGTGGTACTTCCATATTTCTGTACGCGTAGCGCTTACTGCAGCTCTCCTGGTCCCACCCCCACTGATTTAGAAGTGGCAACTATGAAGGTCTGGGACAACCTGATTACACTGAAAAGGAAGTCGGAGGAGGGAGAGGTTACAAACTGCAGACCCTCACACACACTGCACCACATGATAAAGGCAAAAGGCGCAAACAACAACAAAAACAGCGCCACACACACTTCACCATCAAGAAATACTGCAGAATACTTCTAAGAAACTTTTGTACTACAGATGTGCAGCTTCCAAGGTAGGGGCACTATTTTTAGCCAGTCATGGACAATCTGTACTTCAAGCTCTGGAATTCTGTATTTTTTTTAATCTTTTTTTTTTCTTCAGTCTTGATGATGATATTTGGGCTAGAAGGTTTGCCATACAGCGTAACTGGAATACCTGAAAATCATCTTTTTCCTTCATATAGCAGTGCTGCAGGAAAATGAGTTTTCATTAGTTCATCAAAGCTTATTTGTAATGCGCAATAACAATCCCTGCTCATTTTATGGATCCATGTATGAAATTGAAGTCATGAAGGAAGAAGAGCTTTCTTCGTGCCTTCTTTTACGCATGCAGTCTGTATAAATTAGAATGAAATACAAAGAAAGAGCTGGTTTTAAAACATTAATTACATCCTTCTTTGGGCTGTCTTTAAAAACAATTTCTCAAGAAGACATTTAGAGAAAATCTCATCATCTGTAATTCACCAAGATCCAACTTGAATGCTGATTTAATCAGAATTTCCGTCCAAACTTAATGTCCTGTCATTCGGTGCTTGTGCTCTGTCAGGTTTAACTGAAATGGCAGCAGATTTTTCATCAAATAAGATTAAATATTAAGACCGAGGCAAAGATGTATTGGTAGATCCTTTGTTAGAAGCTCAACATTAAAGCTAAGAATGTTTTTTAAAATCTTAGTGAAGCAGCCGTGAGACACAAAGAAAGTCTTCTTTAGAATCCAAACTTTTCCTAATCCTAACTTTTCTACTCTCCACTGTCTCTTTGCTATCTGCTAACAGGTGTCATGTTTGAGTGAAATGAATGTTAAGCAAAAATCTTGATAAAGTTGGCAATGCTACTTATTTGATGGCTGAAAAGAATTAAAGAGGCGCCTTTGCGTGTCAGTAATATTAGAAGAAAACACCTATGTACTAGCTCTTTCTGCTCTTTGTGTAGGAAATTGTCTTTTTTTTGTATGGTTTTTATGCTTATGGAGGACTCGCTGTTGCACTGGCCATCTGCTGTGCCAGCTGTTCGCTTTGGGTCATTGCATTAGATTGGTCTAACAATACTCCAGCTTGCATGACCATGATTCACCAGCGTAATCACCAGTGTTTACCTGGAAGTCCGACACTGGTCATAACGTTAGCTGGCTATTAGCAACCGCTCACTGACCGTGGACCTCGGTCATGCACAGCTTTCCAGGAGGTCCCCTCTCTTTCCAGCAGGCGGAGGGGCAGATGACGTTGGCTGAACGGCCTCACTTAGCCAAAGGCCATGCACTCTTACTGGTACGTTAGCTGCCCTCTGCAGTGCTCAGGGATGTAAAAATAGCTGTTTAGCAAGAATCTCAGTCATGTCTCACCAACAAAGACTGATTTATACAAGTTGCAGCACCAAGCATAGAGAAGCTTTTGTCCCTCCCCTCCTACTCCTTTTGCAGACCTCGTCACCAAGGCCGTGAGTGCCAAAATCTCTGACGCTCTTGACACTCTTCTCTTAAAACAGCCTTTGTTCAGCAAAGTATAAAGGACGTGATAGCGAGACTCAGGGAAGCAGTGTGGTCTCTAAAAATTTGCGCATTTGTTTACCGCATTTCAGTAAGATCGCAGTGTCATGGAAATGTTTTGTAGTAGTTTGTTTGCCTTTCTGCGTCAGCGATCGCAATTTCATAATAATCAGGCATTTAACCCAAATAGCTGAAAATGTCACAGGGACTCTGTGAAATTCGCTCCTTCAGTTTTTGTTTCCCCCCAAACTCGATTTGAAAATTGATAACTATTAAAATAAAACTGGCCAGCATTTGGCAGCACAGAGGAAACAGTGTTACTGTTTTGGGGTTGCTGTAGTGTGACCTTTCTCTGACTCCACTTAATCACAAGAATTTCCATATTAGTTATGCATATCAACAGTGGAAGAAATACTCGTTCAGATACGCGACATGCTTAAGTGTTTACACAGGAGCGGCTTTAATTGTTTGGATTGAAGCTAGAATTTGATTAGATCGACATATCCTCTTTTACAGCACTAAGGATTGAATTTCATGTATAATTTTCCTCATGAACACCAAGTAAGATTAGAGCATCTAATACATATAATTTTTTTTCCTCACCTCCCTCCAGGCACCCTTAGAATGAGACAACTCTGAAAAGTACACAAATCAATACAGACACACTGGTTACTGCAGTACATTTAATTTCCTGCTGTGGAAAGATTTATCGTGTGAGTGTGAGGCTAATACAAGGATTTTTTTTTTATATTATATGAAATAACCAATAAGAGATGTGTTTTCTATGTGGTCATAAAAATTGAGTCTGGTGGTGATTTTTGGCAGATAAAAGAGAATCATTTACTTTTTTTTTGTTTGTTTTGTTTTTTCTTCATATTATCACCAAAATCTTGACCTTCTCTCTTTCTCCCTCAGCTTCACCTCGTGCATATCCCGTGCCCCGTCTCTCCATCAGCTCTAAACCTCACACTGTGGTTTTTTTCTTCTTCTTCTTTTTCTGAACAAACAGAGAAGCTGTCTTAGACGAGATGAGTCAGTGCAGCTGGGGTGCAGGTCATTTACCCGCAGCCCACTCAGATGGGACAGATGGCTCAGCCAGTCGCATGCTGCTTGGTGTTAACTGTGCACCCAGAGCTAAGCTAAAGCTAACGCTGAGTGCAAAGGGTTCAGCTAATCACAGATCTATAGGTAAAAGTGAAAAATGCACAGGTGATGACTCAATAGCTCAAGACGGGAGTTCGGTATAACGATAGAATCTACGTTTACTTGTTTACTTGACTGTAGGTTAGTGAGGTACTGAGTTTTCTTTTTACAGCAAAGGTCATGTGTGAAATCCTGACACAGCACGGCTCAGCTATGGTTACATGTTTGAGGCTGAGGCTTAAAATTGACAGAGGGCCAAAAAAAAAAGACCAGGATATAGCTGAATACAAATGTGGCACGGTTTGTGCACAGAACAACCAGGAAGCTGACTTTCAGATTGCATGTGCCACTTTTTTTTTCTTGTTTATTTTACCGTGTCCCTTGTTCTCCAATGTGGTTTGGATCATGACGATGACAAAACAGCCACACGCCAGGACTGAAAGGTTCAGCTTTGCATTGTGATATTAAGGTTAAAGGATATTTCTGGTGTTTCCTGTAAATGTCGCAGTTGTGACTCTGTGAGTCTTTACTTGACATTCTCTGCCTGTGATTCAGAGATTGGGGGGGATCAAGAATTTATGCAAAACACATGATTTTTAACATCACCTTTTTTCCCCGCCACTTGTCTATTGAGTCTGACCTAAAGTAAACACAGTAAGTAGCCACACTGGAAGACACTTTACTGCGAACTGTGTTAGAGATTAAATTTAAAGGCAGCGTCTTATAATAACTGTTCTTAGGATGACATATTAATGCTTACTAACATTTGTGCTGTTTTTCAGCACAGCACAAATACATTTCCTGGATTCTCACAGTCATAATTTATTTAAAACTAGAGTATTCTCCAGCAGCCCCCCTTTTCCTTCAAAACAGGAAAGTGAATGGGATTTGTTTGCATGCTGTCTGTGCAGATGTTTTGATTGTGTGCATATGCAGCACTTTTTCTTTTTTTTCTTCTTTTGACTAGTTGGCAGTTCAACTTTAATGTTACTAGTTGGAGAGCTGCTAATGCTCTGACCCAAAGTTTCTGATGTTTGGGGTCGACGTTTTTCAATTTGTAGTTTTAGGAGTTTGTTTAATTCACAGCAAGTTAATGAAATCTTAACTGCTCTTTCCCTGTGTTCTGTCTTTGTCTGTTTCGCTGAGTCTTTGCAACACTGTTTTTTTTTTTTTTTTTTTTTTTTTTTTTAATAAATCAGCAGTTTGAGGCTTAGGTACGTTATGAGTCATTTGGACTGAAACTTGTCTTTGGTCTGTTGCTTGACTTTAGTAATGTTACCAATCCTGAGGATTAACATTACCTTTACTTGGATTGCTTTTTGCGCTGGTACTTTCAGTTTCTGGTATTTTATTTGTCTTTTGACACCACATATATTCAAGTTTATTTTTCTGCTGGCAATCCAGATTTACATGCCCTCAGGTTCACAACTTTGGAACCATTAAGTTCACCAGCAGTAGTAGTAGTAAGGTATGTTTTGGTCTTTTTTTCCTCTGATTTGAGCGTTTGGCTGCTCTCACTAAAGTAGTGGTAATAAAAGCACTGCTTATTTGTTTCAGTCAGAGGGTGCAGCCCTTCAGCATAGTGTTGTAATCAGTTATTGTAAGTGTCCTTTTGGCCTCCTGACAATTGACTTTGGTACACTGCATTTAATATGCATAGTCACGACTTGTGCTTGCATTACCACTGATCGGCACACATTAAACACTGACAAACTCTCCCTGAAGCAGAAATAACTCTTCACATGTTGTCCAACAGATTTATTAGTGAGACGGCACACCTTACTGTGTCCTGAACAAACGACGTTATGTAACATCCCGACTGCCCATGTGCAACTGTAGATTCACATAGGCCTTCCTCTCTGTCATTTACCATTAGGCATATGGAGGAGTTTAAGTATGCAGCTTAACAGCCTGTGATGAGAGTACATTTGCATTAGCAATTAGGGCACTTAAAGGCCTTTAAAGCTACATTAAGCTATCTAAACCATGAAGCGCAATTAGCCTTTTAAGCGTAGTAAAGCTGGAGTTGCTGGAGCTTGAGTGTTGTTGGCAGGGTGCTTCACTAGCAGCCAGTTTCACAAATTCAGAGTAATAAATTACATCAAATTCTTGTACTCTGAGTACTATTTCAGCATTTAGTCAAGTTTGGCAGCAGCAGCATGGAAAAGCACATAGCTCAGAAGTGTGTATTTATTTAAATCATACTGCATTTGGGAGCTTAGTCTTTAATCAACACACTGTGGTATCATTTTGGTTCAGTCATTTCTTCCTCTGTTATGGACTTTGGCATAACTTGGTAACTAGCAATACTTTCCCCAACTAGCTTATTTCATGTGTTGGCATAGAAGTAAGATACTGAAATGTTACACAAGCAAATGCCAACAAGCTGAAACAGGGGATAGTGTCAGTATTGATACCAATCAATGCCTAAATGGCATAGTTTGTCTAATTGGCTTCCAGTGCAGTGGGAATGTTTCCAGACTCCTTCAAGTTGTTTCACTTTCCACATCAACAAGCTCAAACTGCCCGTGTTGGGTTAACATACTACAAAATAAAAGACTGACATTTCTGAAAAAACAAAAACTGATGAATAAAGCAAAAGCTACAGTTTGTCGTAGGCTGCAGCCTCCACCATCAGAGGTCTGCAGGTGCAGGCTGGTTTCATATATGCTCTCAAAAGACCAGCATGGAGATACAGGTTGAGAGGAAGAGTCCCGGTCCCTTCACAGACCCATCTAACGAATTCCGATTATAGCTTCCTCTAGGTAAATCATGTAGCTCTCTTTCTGTCATCTTGAGATTACGTGTTTAGGTAGGCGCTGCACAATAAATAAAATCTAGGGTAGGCCTACCCTCTGTTGTGATTGATGCTAGAAGATACAGCTAATTTGTCTTTCACCATTTCTCTCTTTGTGGAATTAAATAGGACTGTAACATTTGCAGATTTCCCCCCACTTTATGCTCTTTCCCCACTTCTCTCCCCCACCCTTGCCTCCGTCATTCTCAGTGATGTTGGGTCAGGAGGGCTCTGACGGCAGCGTGACTCCACTCAGTTGGCATCTCTTTTCAAACTTCCCACCCTCCTTTCCTGTGTCACCATCTTAGTGAGCCCCTCAATGCCCCCTCTGTCTGCTCCTAGTAGGCTCCAGGCCCTGGGTGGGCAAATAGAGGGTCTCTTCCTGTGTCCCATCCCATCCTATCAGAAGGCTTACTTGGAGAAAACGGGTTGAGGGATGAACCACGGCTGGCAGGCACAGCTGCCATACCAAGGGAGCCCTCCCCATCCGGATCCAGCATCGTCCCATGCTGTCCCATTCCCAGCCCTGGAGCCACGAACACTAGACTTCTACAAGCTGAAGCGGGCTCTGTGGGTGAACTTCACAGTTCAGACTAGGACAGTGATTTAGAGAATGCTGGAATAGACATGCGTAGACCATGTAGTCATTAGGCACTGCAAGCAGTCTTAGATCAACTTGGATTTAGCCATGAATTGAACACAGCAGCAGCTACAATGGACTATACAAACCACAAAGCAGGACTAAAGACCCCATCATAGTCTTCATCAGCATCCACAGGAGGTGGGTAATAGTGGGCAGCAATCAATTGGCCTTGCACTCTTGTGTTGTTGTGCTTGTGTTGACCATTTTGTCTGTGTACTGTACATGCACTAACGACAAGGATGTGCAGAATTTTTATATATTTTGTTTTCTTTTTCATCTCATATTTTATTGGAGGTAACATAACCCATCCTTTCTCAATTACTTTGGGGCTTAAAAGACTTTTAATTTATCAAAAAAGGCCCAGTTAAATCTCTGCATCACCAAAAGTTAAAAAACAAAAACTGCACCATGCATGTGAAAGGCAAGATGCTTACTTGTAGCATTGTTCTATTCAATTTATATAAAGGTAAATCCAAAGGAAACTCACGGCTAGTGCCTGACTACACTGTCGCTCCCCATGCACTTTTATAAAAGGAACACTTTTTAACACACTTAAATCTTAAATCGTTTCAGTCTGGTAGGAGGTAAATGAGAAATGTGATTACGGACCACTGCATGGTTTTTAACTTCTTTATTGCAGTTCCTGCCAATATATTCCACAGTTCGTTGCACTGATTTGATTTCTACTTCTTTCATGTTGTCTTGTGTGCATAAACATGATTATGCATCCATGCCAGTGACATGAGGTGCAATTTAGGAGCTGTGTGAGGAGCTGGCCATCAGGGATGCTAAGACCCTGGGTGGTGTTTTCATTTGTGTGTTATTAACTATGTAGGTGTTAATTTTTATTCATATGCCTAGGGCTGGCTGGGCAATGCAGATCTTTGGTAAAAAAACAGTGCGAGTGTGTATAATTGTGCATAAGAAAAACTGTGTGAAATCCCACAGATGGAGGAGAGATGCTCTAGCTACCACACAGCTTGTCCTCCTAGAACCACTTCAGTCTGTGACCATGCTAATGTGGCAGTGCAGAAACACTGCGCACGGATTCATGGCAACACTGACTACTGCTTTTAACTGTGGCTGGCCCATAACACAGTATTGCATGTAGGTTTAAAACTGGCTTTTGTGTTTGCATCTGTTGTTACACTGTAAATACATAGTTTGAAATTATTATATTTTAACAATCTGTCCCAGGACTGAATCATCAATATTTTAACTGATATAATAACTCATTATTACATTTTCAGTACTTTTATTCTCTGGACAGGTGCTTTAACATATGTATTATCATTTATTATAATGAATGACTTCAAGTGTGTTTTTCAAACAGAAGGCACATTTTTGTTAAGATTGGTTATCAGTGACATCTCATGCTGTTGTTGTGTATTCAGTTTGAGTCGTCATTGTGCAGGAATTGCAGATGTTGTCTGCTTGTGTGACATATTTGTCTCTTGTTATTATTATAATTTTTTTTTCATGACGTAAATGATCAGTCCTGTGTATATCTTCACCGGGAGGAGGCCCCAGGGCAGACCCAGGACACGCTGGAGAAATGATATCTCTCGGCTGGCCTGGGAACGCCCTGGTGTTCCCCTGGACAAGCTGGAGGAGGTGGCTGGGGAGAGGGAGGTCTGGGCTTCTCTGCTTAGGCTGCTGCCCCCACGACCCGGTCCTGAATACACGGAAGAAGATGGATGGATGGATGGTGTATATTTTTAAAAAGAACTTTGCTCTGTGGCTGTGAAGCAGTTTTGTGGAGCAGGTTTCACTTGCCCGTGTCTTGAGTGTATACGACTTACTCAGTTGTCAACACTCTCTCCCTGGGCGGGCCTGGCCTCGCTGTAACCCAAGCTCTTGGTCCTGCTGTTCCCTGCAGGGTAACCTGACCCAGGATCGCTTTGTCATATGGAAGAGAGAGAGAGAGGTTCCTTCTCCACACCCACCATCTCGGTCAAACCAGCACGGGCACATGAGCCTTGTGTTTTTTGTTTGTGTTTTTTTTCCCTTTCTTTTTTTTCACCACCCAAGCTTTTGTACTTTGATATTTGAAATGTGATATTTAAGTGGGCCTACCTCAAAGGATGTAGGTTTAATAGGTTTAAGCCTCAGTTCGGATTGTGTGGGTGTGTTTGTGATTATATAATGCAGGCCTTTTGAACTAGAGTGTGTGAAACATGGGCTGCATGCATGAGTGCACTATGCAAGTGTGTGATGTGAATGTTCTTTGTTAAACGTTTCAGTCTGTTCTTGTATATCTGTGTGCTTGTAATTGAAAATCCAAGAGCTCTGCAGGTCTGCTTGTTTGCTCATCCTGTTGGTGGAGGGAAAGGTCTGATGCTCTTCATGCCGTCTCAGTGTGGCGCTTGGCCCACTAACAAAGGACACCCTGTGGATGGAAAAACAACAGAGGGATGAAAAAACAAGGCCAGAGCATTGTTAATAGGGTCAAAATCTTATTCCAAAATAGCAACAACAAAGCTTTAGTTTGCATTCCTCACACTCTGCTGGTATGCTTCCTTATCTGTTTGATCTCAGTGGTGGTTGTTTGTCTACTAGATCTCGTGTGCCATTTTAAACTCACATGTCAAATATCGCTCAGAGGTTCTGTTGGGTTGGCCGTTTCCATTTGGTGTTGCAAGACATTTGATAAATCTTTGAAAAAAGAAAAGAAAATCCCTTTTTCCTCGGCCCCTGGCTTTAGCAGTAAAAGGAAGTGAAATATTTTTGGACAAATCCTCTGTCCTCTACAAAATCGCCTTTTCTGTCTTGGGCAATTCTCACTAATAATTTCACAGAGAGCTTATTTTGAGCTCTAAAACAAACATTCATTTCAGCTGCCATGACTCAACAAAAGCAAGAGAGCATGACTTCTTTGACTCAGCATTTATGTGTGTCTGTGTGTTTATTGAATGTTGAATGCAGTGACAAAGCAATCCTTCCTTTGGCTTTGTACACCCAAGTGGGCCCCTGACTCTTAGGCTACGTTCACACTGCAAGCGAAAGCGCATCAAATCTGACTTTTTTTAAACTTTGCGACCCATATCCGATCATGGTGTGACAGTACAAACAGCACAAATTCGATATTTTCACATCTGACCTGGGTCACTTTTGTATGTGGTACTGAATCCGATACATATCTGATGTTTTAGAAAGCGACTGCTGTTTGAATGGTCAGGTCGCATTAAATCCATCTTTTACGTCACTAAGACAAGACGGTTATCAGCGCCAGAGAAGCGCTCGAGAAGACATCGCGAAAGCTTCCTGGCGATCCAGTAAAACTGTTGGGAAGACAACATTGGAGAAACGTGAACATTTTATTTGTACTGTATAATCTGCAGATTCTGACAGAAATCTGCAACTATCCTTTGAAGCACCGCTCCTCTAAAACAGCAATAAGGATAATTATTAGGCCATTTGTAAATAACAAAATAACTTTATACCTTAAAGCAAAATTGGGAAACGTTAAGTCAGAAACAAGTCTTTATATTAAGGGCCATCAGTCAAACCATACTGTCTGGTCTGGATCTAAGCTGAGCGCGTTGTGTGTGACGTCTTCTTTTGCGCATGCGGGCCGCTTTGAGGGTTCACACTAGAACGCGTTTGCTGTCACATTTTATTTGTAGTGTGAACATGTGAACAAGTTCAGAATCTGCAGTAAGAAGAAATATAAAGAAGTAAAACACAAAAGTTTAAAAAAATGGACGGCCCTGCTCCTGCAGCTCTCACCTGTTTGCACTGAAAGGATTCAGCCTCAGATGAGAGCCTTTAACCCGTGTTCTGATTATTATTATGGAACTTTTTTTGTCCAGTTACCCCAAATACTGTTGCTTATCCACCCGAACTTACTATTGGCTTTTCCCATATGGTGCTCTCATGCATCTAAACCTGTTGTCTTGACAAGGGATCCTCTGATACTGGTATCTGCTGATACTGATCCAAACATAGTTTTAACATAATAAGATGAAATCCTAATTTGCTAATTCCTCATGTTTGATGTAAACTGCTTACTCACTTAAAAATAAAATGTAAATAAATAAAATATTTTTATTTTACATTTTTTTTTCTCTTCACAAACACAAGTCACGTGTGGAGCTGCCAAAGAGCCGGAGTGAAATATTATTTAACTGAGTTTAGGACAACATGCTAAGTTACTAAAATAAAAGCTTCGTAACAAACCAACATGTTGGGAGTGAAAGTGGGCGAGAGAGAAAGAAAGCATAGTCGTATTCTGATCTTTTCAGTCATGCCGCTTCACTTTGACGTTACTTTGACAATGTTTTTAATTAACTGCAAACATACAAATAAGAGCTGTCGGTGTACCAGGTGTGGAATACCTCCTAACTGCTGCTGCTATGCTTACCTTAGGTAATCTGATCCAGGCTTTTGGGGTCAGTTTCGGAGCAACACCCTGTCCAAATATCCGTCCTAGTCTTAGTGATTCTGGTGTGAATGAGCACCCTTGGAGTTTGAATGCATGCTGTCATACTAAAGCAGGGGTTAAACTTCCTGTGCCTGATAATGCTGTACTTTGCTCCACTTGGGTATGAATGGCACTGAGTTTTGTCATCGATGAGTGAACGTGAGGCTCCGAGTGGACAGGCGCACACACACAAACAGAGAAAGTCCAGGATGAATGACCCAATCAAAATGTTTGCTGCCACAAGCGTAACAACTCTTGCACGTATTCCAAATATTACAGTTATTATGGCTCGAAGAATAATGTTATAAAAGGCAACCTAGCAGTGAATCACAGTAACTGTCACTTTAACATAGTGATGAAGCTGGCAGTCTTACATATCCTATATCTGAAGAGCTAATCATGATTACAGATGAACTGTACGTGGAATTAGTGGCACAAAGGAATGTTTTCATCACAATTTATTACTGATGCATTAGATTATGGTAAATAGCCTCCCATGGTCCCATTCCATTGTTTCATTAATGTCCTTAATATATTCAAGGATTATATTGCCAGATTGCTTGCTCAACCCTTTATTTACAGTGCTGAGCTCTCGTCTGCTTATGTCTCCCCCCCTCCCTGTGTCTGAGTTTGAACTCTTTTGTCTGCTATGTGATGTCTTTTTCTCACAGACAATAAATTGGATTTGAAAGAGAGGACCCAATTGCCCGTTTCTTATTATAGATTTGGTTGTTCACTGCAGCCAGGGTGCTAGACCAAACTATGTGGCTTTTGTTCTGGTTATCCCAGACACATATTTCTGGTTGCGGGCCTCTTCCCTCTGGCTCTCACTGTTCTTTTAGCAAGGGCAGTGCAGCTGGTGGAGAATGCACACAAAGACACAAGCTATGATAGGACACAGTGGCTAAACTGAAAAAAGTACAGCATTTGGCCAGCCTGTAGTCATCTGGGAACGGAGAAGTCATTGTGAGAACACACATGTAACCTTTGGCCTCATTTCTGTGCTCACCCTGCAGGCATGGAAGAAGCGGTGGTTTGTTCTTCGCAGCGGCCGTCTGACAGGCGACCCAGACGTGTTGGAGTACTACAAGAATGACCATGCCAAGAAGCCCATTCGTGTGATTGACCTCAACTTATGTGAACAGGTATGCTCCCCTTTTACTTCTGCCCTGTAGTTTTATTGCACAAGTTATATAAATTATTACCATCTTGAATAGATCCAGGTTTGCATGATGTCACTTTGATGTATTTGGATGAATATTTGCATAATATCCAAGATGAATTTAATTGTCCTTAAAAATCTGTGTAAAATAATGAAAATGCCCTATACGTGACTGCGGTGTACAAATGTTTTAGCATAATAGTTTAAGTGCTGGGTTCTAGCGCTCCAAATTTCATTTGTTGCTTAGAGAGCAGTTACCTTTTAGATTATTTTTGCAAATTCTCTTAATTAAGAATGATCATTTTAATACATTTTCCCTTTTTTTCGTTTCTTTGGTTAGCTCTATTAGTGATCAGTCTTTCCTTGGCTGATGCCACATTAAGCTAAGCCGTGTCGTTTGCTCTCCCTCAGGTGGACGCCGGTCTGACCTTCAGCAAGAAAGATTTGGAGAACAGCTACATATTCGACATCAAAACCTTTGACCGCATCTTTTATCTGGTGGCTGACACCGAAGACGAGATGAATAAGTGGGTCCGCCACATCTGCGACATTTGTGGTTTTAACCCCACCGATGACGGTAATTACAATTAGCCACACATCACTCTGTTCGGGCACTATTGGCACTGATGTTTTGCGTCACTGTCGAGGTTACACAGTGATATTTATGTTTATATATACTTATATTCTGTGTCTTTCGAGTAGAAAGTTTACTTTGAACTGTTGATATTTGAAATAGGGTGATTTTGTTACATTTGTGGCACAGGCTGTGATTTATTTAAGAACATCAGTAGATCAGAGATAATAACCTGGTTATATGTTTCACCATAATACACAAAATCTCGGTTTGCATGTTTGTGTGTTTCTTTTTCCACAAACTTCCCCTAGACCATCAGGAATTGAGCCACCAAAAGTGGTGCACAGGCACATGTTAGGCTCTCTTATCTGCATCGGATATTTTCACATCATCATGTTGGTTTGCAGCCACCTAGCATCAGGCTAAAGCAACCCATTTTTAGCGTTAATGCACCTGCAACACCTTAGAAAAGCATCCTAATCTCATTACCACAGAATGCATAATGTAACTAGAAGTAGTAACTAGTAACCAGAAGCGTAGTAGCTGTGGACAGCAATGAATATTTTTTAGTGTATGAACAACATCTGCCATCTCTCTCTCTTTTTTTTTTTCTTTTTCTTTTTTTCCTTTTCCTTAAGTGAGATTCAGTATATCATGGCAACAGCATGAACAGGCAAAACGATCCTGTAGCATGGCCATGTAAGTTTCTCCAGGTAAGAACTGCAGCTTTAAGCGATCCAAGGATTCCCCTGTTAGAAGATGACTACAGGAAATCACTATTTGTCCACGCTGGTGTCTCTCAACAAAGCGCTTGGACATGGTGAAGATGCCATGGAGCATCAGGGGATTCTTTTTAGCCATGACACCAGTTTATCACTACAGCTGAGCAATACAGGATAAAAGTAGAGGATAAATGATTTACATTTGATGGGTCTCTTTTGGATATCACTGTTGTACCTCACAGATGTCGGGATCTTTCTTTCTGAAGGAACTAAGGGAACCAGTTAAATGTGTCAAGAGGTCTCTATTCAGCATAGTTCTCAGCCAAGGTCTAATGATCCATGTGTTGAACTTTGTGCAGTATTGAAGCTCACGTTACTCTTTTTTTCCCCCCAGTACTGGATAATAAAAGCATTGTACGCCTGTCACTCTCACTGGCCTTCTTTCGTTCGTTTCCTCTTATCTGGTTTTAATTTCCTCTCCCTTGAACACTCCTCTTTTCCTCTCTTGTCGCTCTGTCTTTGAGACTAATTGTCTAAATGTCTTCTATAGTTTCTTGACCTCATCAGCGAAGCAATGAGCATTTTTAGTGTGGTGAGAACTGGCACAGACGTTGCACATGTTCACTGTTTCACATGCTACACTAGGGCTGGGCTATATCATACCGTTCACGGTAATACCGGTGTAATTTTGGGCAACGATAAGAAAATGAAATATCGCGATAGAATATGGGTAAAACACGCATGCGCAGTGCCTATGTTTACATACGCACATGGCGGCGACGCAGAATGAGAAGAGCGAAAGCGGATCGTTGAATGAAACTGATGAACCAGAATTGGTTTGTAAAAATGCTTCAACTTCAGTGGTGTGGAACTGGTTTGGCTTTCGTCCGTCAGATACACAACAAAGCACTATTTTTGGTAGAGCATGCTAGCGGGCCGTCGTTATTACCGTGTTTTTTTGGAAAATACGGCACACTTAAAATCAATCCTTTGATTTTTCTGAAAATCGACACTACCCCTTATAATCCCGTGTGCCTTATGTATGAATTCTGGTTGTGTTTACTGACCTCGAAACGATTTTATGTACACGGTGCTCGAAAATCTGTCAAATGTTTTAGTACGACTTTGCTAAGCTACAAACCCGCACCGCTTGATGGATTGTCAGAGCATTACGGCTATCGTAGGCAGGAGCCTCGCGGAGTGATACGTACTGTGCTTCAACATAATATTACCGTAATGTGTGTGTATAACCTCTGAATCCGAGATATATCTGATGTTTTAGAAAGCGACTGCTGTTTGAATGGTTATGTCGCATTAAATCCATCTTTTACGTCACTGACACAAGACAGACGCCAATTATCAACAAAGTTTTGTGGATGTTATGCTGAGGATATGTCGGCCAATTTCCACTAGAAATGCCTTTTGGTTAAACTGTCAGCAAGGAATTTGCACTGTTACATTTTTATATAACTTTAATGCACATAAAAAAACAGCTGCTTGTTTAAGTGAAAATATATTGATGTTTGGGGTTTTTTGCACTAATAAAGTTGTGGAGATGTAAAGTATTTTGTCTAGTGTCAATTATATCGTCAGTTATATCGGTATCGCAAATTTTCAAATGTATATCCATCCATTCGCTTCCGCTTCTCCTTTTCAGGGTCGCGGGGGGCGCTGGAGCCTATCTCAACTTTGATAGGGCGAGAGGTGGGGTACACCCTGGACAGGTCGCCAGTCTTTTGCAGGGCCAACACACGGGGACAGACAACCATTTGCGCTCACATTCACTCGCACATTCACACCTAATGGCAATTTGGATTTTCCAGTTAACCTATCCCCACAATGTATATCGTGATAAATATTTTTGGTCATATCGCCCTGCTCTATGCTACACAACTCTGATTCTTGTTGGAGACGAAGGTGCTTTTCAAACCTGGCAACTGAGTCACTGATACTCCTCCAAGGTCATTCTCTCCAAAGTGTGACTATGCCTCCAGCTCTGTTAAATAGCTAGTGTTGCAGGGTAACCATGATAACAACACTGATGGCACCTTTTCTGTAGATGTCAGAGCTGGCTTTGAAAACCCCGATGTACGAACTGATAGTAAGACTGTTAAAGGAGAGCCTGGGTGTAAAAACGGATATCTTTGCAGATACCCTTCACTGCTCAGTACAAAAGAATGTCCCTGGCTCTCTGTTTTGTGCTTGCTTGCACTTCTCTGCATGTGAGACAGAACTCTCACTCCTCTGTCGCGTGTGGGTGTGGCCACAGTAGAGTGCTTCATAGCTGGGCAGGGAACATTAGTAGGGCTAGGGGAATGAAGGCTCTCAGAGCGAGTGTAGGAGGTATAGATTAGTACACGCAGAGGGGATTTTCCCTTTTCCTGTATGAATCAGCACTTAAAGCTTCAACAAACAAATGTCAAAAAAAAGACAAGGACATAGCGGAGGTGATGAGAGGAGCAAATGATGCACGTAAAAGAGAGAAACTGACTTTTAAAAGAAGAGAACTCAGGGACCTTGCATGAGATAAAACCACATCAGTTATAGAAGAGTGTGGGAGGAGAGCTGTGAAAAAGGAGAAAAAAGTAGAGAAATGTGGAATGAAAACACATATACGCATCAGCTATCTTGGCTCTGAGTGCAGTAGAACAATCAGCTTGAGCAGCAGGTTTGTTTAGTAGCTCATCATGTGGGAAAGCAGAGAGACCTTTAAAAATGATGTCTGAGGTGTAGCTTGTTGGAAGGCAAAAAACAGAAAGTAGTCTGTCGACACAAAGCTTTTATTCGGGTGACATGTTATACATGAAATGATGTAGGCTAACGCAGAGTCGCGATATCGGTGACATCCATCTGCTTTACTTTGACATGAGTTGTTTGTGCCAGTGTTCCTGGCCTCATGCTGGGCAGCGTGCTGCATTTGGATTTATTTCCTGTGGGATTTCTCCCCAAGAAGGAAGTGAGGTTATCGTAATTGTAGTAGGTTGTTGTGGCTTGTTGGGTCAGTCAGTAACAGTGTTTTAGCTGCAGGCTAACGACCTTAATTTGAGGTTTGGTTTGATATACACAGTAGAGGGACGCACATCTGTTCGTCAGAATGTGCGTATATACATCAGCTGCTCAAGTTCACACATACAGGCGCAAAGTTGACGTAGTGTCAGCGTGAATGGAAACAATTGAGCGTTACATTGGAATTGGGTTGCTAGGAAACAGCTTGGGTCCAAGTTTACTTTGCTAGAGTTGACATTGGCACATACAGTTTACTTTTTACTTTGTGCTTAATACCATCTCTGGCCTCTCTTTCATTTTCAGTGGGTTTCACAGGGCCACAGTAGGTGCAGCTCCTTGCTCTTCATCAGTGACTGCCAATGCATGTGGAGTCAAAGTTGAATAAACAGCTGGAAATGTAGCAGAAATGCTAATGTGCTCTGCTGGTGTTGCACTTAAAACTGTGAAGCAGGCATTTACTGACATCTGCTGAGCCACATGTGACAGGTCTTATTGGCATTATTTGTGGCTATTTTTTTTAGTTGTGTGATCAGTGTAAGAAATTAATCTTATTCATTCATTAAATTTTCCCTTTGCTGCTTAGACATTAATTCACTGGCAGTGGCCTGAAACCTCTGTGGTCAGTTATGGAGACAGCTTTACTGTATTTCATTCTTGAGTTCTGTGTACTACTCACTAAATAACATGAAGTTTTGACAGCTTTCATTTCTTTGTCCTCCAGATGCAGCAAAAGCTGCTCACCAGTCCGCCATGGGACTGGTGGTGGAAAATGCTCCACACCCAGGTCCAGGAGTGTTTACCAATGTGCCGGCCCCTTACCAGCCAGTCAGTGTGCGACACCTGGACTCACAGTCCAGTTCAGAGGAGCCCCAGGATTACCTGTGGCTTGCTAACTGTGAGAGCAAAAAGCCTGAACCCAGCAGGTGAGACCGTGTCCGAATATGCTTCTTTTATAGGTTCAAGTCTCCATATTCTCTATGTTGGAGTGTCGCATGGTGAGCTAAGCATTTTTCAGTGTGGTTTCCAAGCCATTTATTCTTTTTGTATACTTTCAACTGTACTGCCACTCCTGTCCTTGTCTCTGCCGTATGCTGTGTGTAGCTCAGTGGAGCATCACTCTCTCTTGGAGAGGGACCAGGAGTATTTGCTCCTGGAGGAGTGTGAGAGCAAGACTGTTCCTCCACAGGCTAGCCTGTGAGTGGCCAGCCAATCCAGCTGGAACTGCCTGCTTGTGTGGAGTGTTGCACACGCATAAAATACAGATCTCCAAACACTTGTGAATGTTGTAAATGTAAATGACGGTTATTAAATCTAGGTTGCATTTGTTTAGCAAAAGGCCTTCCTTCTAAACAGAAAAAGACGTGGGTGTTTTGCCTAACAGTGTAATAATTGTGTTATTTCCTGCATGGTTACAAACAGTTACCAAGAACCTCAGTCTTCCACTTTATCCACAAAAGCGTGCTGACATGGCAAGAGTTGGAAAAGTTTAATGATAAAAGCTGTCTGGATATGTAAAGTAAAGAAATGTAAAGTGTGCGTGTTAGTCCCCATAGGGAAATAGTTCCTCTGCATTTAACCCATTCACTCAGTGAAGCAGTGGGCAGCTTAGTTACTTAGTTACTAACATAGCCTTTGTATACTAGTGTTTTTGGCTTGGTGTGACTGTGTGATCTGCAAATCAACGTATTTTACTTTTTGTATTAATTATCTGGTGTTTATGTGTATTGTGTTATCAGAGCTCATGCTGAGTGCTCCAAGTCTACCTCTTCAGAGACAGACCTGAATGACAACCTTCCATCTCACCGCACGCCTACATCCTCCACTTCCTCGGCTAAACACACCTCACACAATGGCTTCTTCCCACCGCACCAGACTCCTGTGTCCGCCCCTTCCATCTATGACTCGCCTCCATCACGCGGTGCCTCCCTCTCAACTGACAGTGGCTTTTATCATCTTCCTCGCAGCTACTCCCAGGACACTGTGCTGCTCCCCAAGTCAGCCTCCTCCCCTCCGGCTCATCCAGACGGCGCGGATGCCTCTGACCTTTATGTCTTCAACACGCCGACACGGAAGCCCTCAGTAGAGACACAGATGCGCAACGTTTCTATCAGTTACGACATCCCGCCCACCCCCGGTGCAAACAGCACCTACCAAGTGCCCCGCACAGTATCGAACACAGGGGTAGGAGGCTCAGAAAGCGGGGGAGATGTAGTGCCCCCTCCCAGACCACCCAAGCCTTCCCTCAGTTCCAGCTCAGGACTCCCGCCGCCTCCTGCTGAGCGCTCACCTACAGACACCTATAGTGTGCCTCGATCAGCCTCAGAGACAGATGGAAACTACTGTGTGCCCACAAGCGCTGGGAGTAAGGCTTTACGCAGCAACACTATTGGCACTGTGGACTGTTCACGCCTCCGCAAAGGTTTGTATTGTATAGGTTTATTTGTTTGTGGTGCCCTTTTCACTTTATTTTAATTTCAAAACCTATTCTCACCTTTACCTTTTGGACAATACGGCACATATATGTGGTAGGCAGGATATTCTATTATTTAATCTTATGAAGATTTGTTGCACCAAAATCTAACAAAAGCAGATAAAAATGTTCTGAGTTTCCTTTTTAATAACAGTTCTTTAATCCATGGCCAACATCCTTTTTACAGAGCCTTAAAATAGTCTGGCAAGAGAAGAGAAACTCATGGTGTCGATTCTTCTTGCTTCTCCCTCTTGTGGTGTCAATCGGAATTGCAAAATAGGTCTTGCTTTATTTCTGTGAAGGTTCTCAGTCATCGAGGTCATCGTAGTCAAAGGTCTTGCTTTATTGTTTTAGATGAGCAGTGGTTATTCCCCCAATAAATTTGGGGCATTTGTGAATTTTTTCCCTTTTATGCTTTGTGTCTTGGTGACAGAGCAGATTATTGTGCCTAGGGCAGGGCTGCACTGTTATGGAAAAAAACACATTTTTTAAATTCGAGCAAATATTATAATTTTTTATAATTTATTTACTTAAGAAACCTCATAAAAGAGTTTTGTTTTTTTTTACACAGGATGTCCTTATTTAGAAAGAACTCCATGGAAAAACAAATAACTGAGTAACAAAAACAAGGTGAACGTGCTGTTCACCTACCACACCACGCCGGTCTCAGGAGCACCGGTCTCTGCTGGCCTGCAGCCTCTGCTGTGAGATGGCTTCGACACAGATTGAGCGAGTTGCAGCAAACTCGAGCAACTTGGGAGACTTGCATGGTAGCCACAGGGGGAGTGATGGAGAGCCAAAACAGTCTCATGTCTCCTTGTAATGTTCGCCCCTCCTTTTTACTCTTCCCCGGAAGAGACTCTCATTTGTCTTCAAAGCTTTTTCTCGCGCTGTTGTGGTTCTTGTGGCCATAAGTGGAATGCATTAGCAACTGCATGAGTACCTGATGACAATAAAATAAAAAAAATACAGTAATTACATGCTGCAAAGTAGAGTGCTTACATGGTGCCTTTGAGCTTTGTCTCACAGACTAAATCTGCAAAGTCATGAAAACACTTAACACACAATAGAGGACAACTGTTATGTGGGAATTGTCCTGTAGCATAAATGGGCCTGAAAGAAGGCTAATAATGTACAGTGCACATCATTTGCTGCTCTCTGTGTAGAGGGGCTGTTTATAAACTGCATTGTAATCATGGTTTTGCTTTTTGTAGACTTTGGATCCCAGGACTGCTATGACATTCCTAGATCATTCCCTTCTGACAAAAGCTGCTCGTTTGACTTCAATGAAAGCTTCAACACCTATTTTGTGAGTATTTCAAGTGTAACTGCTGGATAATCGTTCTGTGGCTTTAGGGAGAAATGTGTATGTTAATCGGTTTTCCCTTGTCACCCTCAGAAAAGCAAAGGAATGATGCCAGTGGGTAGCCATTCTACAGAAGAGGTCGACCAAAACTACGTGCCCATGAGTGCCAACTCACCGTCACATCATCACTCGGGCAGTTTGCCAGAGCCAATGCACGAAACCAACTACGTCCCCATGACCCCAGGTACTATGGAGTTCTCATCCCTGGGAAAACAGGTTCCTCCACCTGCCCACATGGGATTTCGCTCAAGCCCGAAGACCCCTCCCCGCAGGCCGTTGCTTAGTGAGTGCCAGCCCCCACCTGTGGACCGAAATCTCAAACCCGATCGCAAAGGTGAGCGGACAGTAGGTGTGCTTGCATGCATAGCTGTGACTTCATAAGTGATGTGTGTGAGTGTGTGCGTGTGTGTGTGTGGAGTTCTTGCTTCAGGGGTGTGTGTGAGTTTGTTGCTGCTGTGAGCTTAGTTTAGTATGCTCAGCGTTCACTAATGCACCAACTGTACGTGCTTTGTCTCACACTCTGCTGCTATTCCCACAGTGGATGGCTCATGGTCATAAAGCCATCTGTACAAAATTTCATTCTCAGAGCGGTGTCGTTTTTCATCCTGCTTTAGTTGTTGTCATAATTAATGTGGAAAAATGTTTCTCTCATTTTGTCTTCTTTGGTCTGTCTGGTGTATTAAATACCACCGTCTTCCTCTGCGCCCGTCCTTGACCAGCTTATTTCACCTCTTGATGAATTAGTTTATTTCCTTACATTTGATTACATCCAACACAGTTAGTTCCTTGTCAAAACCGCGTTTGCCTCCAGCTCCCGTGAGGCTCTGCTAGCCATTTCGGAGGGGTCTGCTGTCTGTGCCACGGAGTCATTGAGGCCTTAATTGGTCACCTCCATCCTGTTTGTTCCCAGCATCTGAATGGAGCCTTTTGACTGAAAGAGAGTTGAAGAATGATGGGAAATAATCACAGAGGCACACCAAAAGCCGGTACTGTTACTGTCACTGTCGAAAACGGAGCAGTTTTCTGGAGTTTTACATTTCCAGATTGGGAATTCTCCCTTTCACGTGGCCCTTGAGTCAGTCAGCTCCAAGTTTGGCTTTGGTCATTGCTGAACTGCTGTGTCTAAATAAAAAAATCATATCAAGTAGCTGCTTTTCAAGCAACCGCTTTGAAGTGATTATTATTTCTCACACACGCACACACACACAGTCCTAATCCTCACTGCTAATAAAACTTGGTTTTACACTTTTGAATATCTTTGGCAGCAGACGAATAAAAATGCTAATTGTAAATGTTTGTAGTCTAGTTTGAGTTTTGTATTATTGTTTAAGCCCAAATCTTTTTGCTTTTTTTTTTTTAATTTTTTTTTTTTAAGGATTGTTTTATCTCATTCACTTTTTATTTTTTTAGCTAATATTAAAATTCTCATTAAAATATATTTATCCAGTGTTCAATCCCATTGCTCCTGGCATAAATTTACTCTACTTGGATTGCAGGTTTTAGATATTTGGATCTGTGCACAGCTGCTTTTTGTGTTAGAAAATGCCACATAGACATGAATAAGAATATAAACTCGTATTTTTTAACTGATATCCTTAAATGGTATTATATTAATGTTAGTGATGTTGCTTTTTAGGAGCATCATTATGTGCTGATTGTCTTTTGGACCTTAGCTTTTTAAAGTAGAGACCATTGGTGTATTCATTGTTATGCATGGGTAGGATGTCGCATCACTTTTAAACAGCTCTGTGATGTTTTTCATTTCTATATTTAAAATGAGCCATCCACTTCTTCCATTTTCTAGACTAATCTGAATCTCTGCAACCTCTGTTCATCTTCCGTGCACTTTTCTCTCCGCTTTGGATGTCTGAGCCGTATGTTGCAAACACTTTGACTAGTGTATTCAAAGCAAACGGCATCTTATTTCCACTATACGTGGATCCATTAAAATTAATTATCTTTGTCTGCAATCGCAGCGCATTTCTGACACCACTGCAGAAAAATGTTGTGATCAGTGTGCAAAGGAGCAGTGCGTGTCATCCTCAAGTTGCTCTGTTCTGCAGATTGGTCCGAGCTCTCGTCAACATGACATGATTTCTCAGTGTTCTCTCAGCGCTTATACACAGCTCGTCGTGCATGCACAGCTGTGATGTCAGTCTTTGTGTGGGAAGTCGTGGTGCATGGAGTGAGGTGCATGTTGGGCAGTATGGGTCTTCTGTTGTCATGACAATCATCCTCTTGAAGTGTGCTGTGCAAAAAAAAAAAAAAAAGGTAAATTGGTGTACGTGAGGTTGCAGTTTTGCTCTTCTTCATCAAAGTCTCGTCTCTTTCGCTTTGCATGGCAGAGCAGTTGTTACAGTAGGGCTGAACTGTTGTGATCACCAAAAAGATGTTGTAATCAGCAAAGTCTTCTTTCACCAATCAGGTCACAGTCCTAAAATAATAAGAGCGGGTTTAGAGCGAACTGACTCTCAAACCGTAGGTGAATTCCCAAGTCGACGACGCAAGGGTAGGTACACCACACTGAACTGCTGTGCATCTGAATACTTTTCATTCTGTGACCTTTTCACACTCTACTTCATCTTGATTCTCTGCATGCTGTAAGTAAATGTACTGTGGGGATTTTTACAATTTTTGTTCTTCAGGGGTGTGTGTGTGTGTGTGTGTGTGTGTGTGTGTGTGTTTGTGTGTGTGTTCTAAAAATATGAAGTGTCAGAGGTGTTGCATTAATCCAGTCTAATCATTTTAAATCCCAGCAGGGGATGGATGAGTGTGTACCTCACGCATGGTGGATTACACTTGTTACATCTTCGAAGCTCATTAAGAGTCATAACACGCCTTTCAAAATAAACCATTTCTACCATCTTAACCTAAATATTTCCTCACTTTCAATGTGATGTTTTTTTCTTCCGTGGAGCCAAATGACTCACTAACGTTTCTCTGCTCAAACATTTGTGTCTGTGTTTTTGTTTGCAGTTCAACACATTTTACTTTCATAGCACATTGGGATGTAACAGCCAGAACACACTTATTGTCAGAGAAGCATTCACACAGGGCTTTGGAAAAGAGTAGACTTCTCTTCAGGAGGAAATTGAACAACGATATTATCTAATAAAAGCGATATCGCTTGCTTCCGTACATACAGATGATGTTTGGGGAAAATCCCAAAGCTCTTGACCATCTGCAGTGAAGGGATCATGCAACTCTTTTGTACTGTGCAGGGCATTATGCACAGGTTTAGTGCACGTGTAACTTTGACTCTTCTTGCACAGTTTCTGTCCTGAAGTGTTGTCTTATAGGAGGAAAGCATCTTACCCTTAGGGCATGAGGGGACTGATACAATCACCAAGTAATTGAGTCCATTTTAATGTCTATGGGAGGCTCAGGCTGGCTTCAGACAGCACTCCCCGTAAACACCGTCAAGACACCAAATAAGAAAAAAAAAAATGAAGTTCATCTCATCAGAAGACTTCCAGAAACTCTGAGAACCAGTGCTATACTGCAAGGTTGCCCACTACCATAATAAGACACTTTATATAGTTTTTTCCTCACTTTTCTCACCCACTGCCTGCTTAAAGCATTTAGTCCAGTCCCTTTATAAGAAGCTTTGGGAAATCATCCATCCCTGGCTAACATCTAAACAGAGTTGCACATTGGGCACTTATCACAATACAAGCAGCACATGGCTCATCGTTCTCAGGTTTACATCTGAAATATTCCAACACCGTTTCATAAAAGCAAAAAATAAGTTCTGGTTTGGTTAAGGATAGTTTCGAGTGCAATCACATGAAGAAATATGAATGAGATGTTAAATAACACTAACTTATATTTGTGTTATTGAGCATTTTACAATCAAACTTTTAATTTTTAACATTTTTAGTTCTAATGTTGGTTTGATTAGATTTGAATATGGTTTTGTCATTTAAAAGTGCATTTTAATACACACACAGATCTCCAAAATATAAACATTTATGCTGCTCTTGACCTCTGTCAGTCTTTATGTACAGGGTGGGCCATTTATATGGATACACCGTAATAACATGGGAATGGTTGGTGATATTAAAGTCCTGTTTGTGGCACATTAGTATATGTGAGGGGGCAAACTCCTCAAGATGGGTGGTGACCATGGTGGCCATTTAGAAGTCGGCCATCTTGGATACAACTTTTGTTTTTTCAATAGGAAGAGGGCCATGTGACACATCAAACTTATTGGTAATGTCACAAGAAAAACAATGGTGTGCTTGGTTTCAACGTAACTTTATTCTTTCATGAGTTATTTACAAGTTTCTGACCACTTATAAAATGTGTTCAATGTGCTGCCCATTGTGTTGGATTGTCAATGCAACCCTCTTCTCCCACTCTTCACACACTGATAGCAACACCGCAGGAGAAATGCCAGCACAGGCATCCAGTATCCGTAGTTTCAGGTGCTGCACATCTCGTATCTTCACACCATAGACAATTGCCTTCAGATGACCCCAAAGATAAAAGTCTAAGGGGGTCAGATCGGGAGACCTTGGGGGCCATTCAACTGGCCCACGACGACCAATCCACTTTCCAGGAAACTGTTCATCTAGGAATGCTCGGACCTGGCACCCATAATGTGGTGGTGCACCATCTTGCTGGAAAAACTCAGGGAACGTGCCAGCTTCAGTGCATAAAGAGGGAAACACATCATCATGTAGCAATTTCAAATATCCAGTGGCCTTGAGGTTTCCATTGATGAAGAATGGACCCACTATCGTACCACACCAAACCATCACTTTTGTTGTTCCAACAGTCTTGGAGGGATCCATCCAATGTGGGTTAGTGTCAGACCAATAGCGGTGGTTTTGTTTGTTAACTTCACCATTCACATAAAAGTTTGCCTCATCACTGAACAAAATCTTCTGCGTGAACTGAGGGTCCTGTTCCAATTTTTGTTTTGCCCATTCTGCAAATTCTGTGCGCCGATCTGGGTCATCCTCGTTGAGATGCTGCAGTAGCTGGAGTTTGTAAGGGTGCCATTTGTGAGTAGCTAATATCGCCGAAGGGATGTTCGACTAATGCCACTCTCCAGTGACATGCGGCGAGTGCTACGCTGTGGGCTCTTGCTGAATGAAGCTAGGACAGCCACTGATGTTTCTTCATTAGTGACAGTTTTCTTGCGTCCACATTTTGGCAAATCCAACACTGAACCAGTTTCATCGAAACTTAGCAAGCAGTTTGCTAACTGTAGCATGGGAGATGGGTGGTCTCGTAGGGTGTCTTGCATTGAAATCTGCTGCAATGACCCGGTTACTGCGTTCACCAGATATCAACACAATTTCGATCCGCTCCTCACATGTTAACCTCTTCGACATGTCAATGGCTGTGAACAAAGAGAAACTTGTAAATAACTCATGAAAGAATAAAGTTACGTTGAAACCAAGCACACCATTGTTTTTCTTGTGACATTACCAATAAGTTTGATGTGTCACATGGCCGTCTTCCTATTGAAAAAACAAAAAAACACAAAAGTTGTATCCAAGATGGCCGACTTCTAAATGGCCACCATGGTCACCACCCATCTTGAGGAGTTTGCCCCCCTCACATATCACCAACCATTCCCATTTTATTACGGTGTATCCATATAAATGGCCCACCCTGTACAGTTTAAGGATGCTTTTCGAGCAGTGGCTGACTGCTGTGTGTTCCTTCCTGCAGTAAAACCTGCTCCACTAGAGATCAAACCAGTGCCAGAATGGGATGAGCCAAGCACACCTGTCCGCTCACCTGTGACACGGTCGTTCGCTCGAGAGTAAGTACCTAAGACGTTCCTCAGCTTTTCTATAGTTCAGTGTTTGGCTAACAAATAAGGGCATGTTCACACAGCTCTTTGCAGCAAGATCATTGTCCCAGAAGACACACCGTCCCTCGCTCCCTGTTAACCTTAAAGATACTGCATGTGTATAGCAGCTAATGTTAAGTCTGGATTGTCCTGTTTTTTTTTTACTCTCTGCCACAACATGCAGTGAAAGTTTATTTTTCTTTTGGTGTGAACGTGCCCTTTTGTAGTAGATCCAGTTAACTAAAGATGTAGGCACTAATACTTCATGCTTTACTGTAGTCACTCTGTGACCAAAGTAGCACTGCTCATAAAACAGGATTCTGTATTATACTGAAGGAAGTCTGTTGGCTTATCTGAGACGAGGTAATTTGTGTGCTTTCGTGCTGTAGGGACTCTTCTGGCTGCAGTGGGTTTGGGCTGTTATGTCTGTATTATATTTTGTGCTCACCAGAGACTGCAATTTCTGGGAAGTCAGTGTGTAAACATTGTGAATGCTGCTTAGTCCTTCTAGGTTTCCAATGCCAACGAGACCCCCGTCAGTGCATAGCACGGCCTCCAGCACTGACTCCGAGGACTCTACTGAACCGAATTACGTAGCCATGAACCCTAATATGTCCACAGATGAAGCAGTATGTAACACACAACTATACTCTGATACAGAGATTACTTTTCTCCTTTCTTTTTCTATTCACAGATAATCAAAGCTGATAATCTGATAAATGTCTTCTTTTTTTTGTGGTGTCTGCAATCAGTTTCATCTCGTTTAAATTAAATCTGCAAACACACAAATAAACACAGCAGAAGCTTTAGTTTAAGGCAGACAGTTTGGAGGATCATACACCATGCAACTTGCAATTTTGAGCTGTAATTGCTTACTGAAACTATTAAGAAATCCCATTTCCAGTGCTCTTCTCCCTAAGCCACACATTAGTGCGGACAAATTACTGGCTGCTGCAGATGGACTCCTCGCCACTTCAACCCGTTTCTTTGCAGTTCTGCTTTTGCCCTGCTGCTCTGCTTTCTTTATGCTCCTTCTTTCTCTTCATTTACTTTTCAGGTGTTGTCTTAAATCGGAATATTGGCTATTAAGAAATGAAGTTAACGTGTCTCATTTAAAATTGACTGCTCTTTCTGAAGAATGATACTATTATATGAGCTGACTTTTCTACCTACCGGGATACTTTCTCTTACACTTTGGGTAATCGATTCACAGTTTTCCTTTTTTTTCCTTTCTTTTTTTTGCTGTTAATTTTTTTTTTTTACTTTCTTCCAACGTTTGCTTTACTATCGTCTGCTGACCTCCTGAACTTTTATCAGTCTTTTTTAATTTCTTGCTTTCTCCCTAGTTTCTCATTTCTCTACCATCGTCATCCTTATTCCTGCATTTTGTTCTTAACCACCTGCTGTTTTCTCCTCCTTTTTTCTTTCATCCTTTGCAACTTTCTTCTTACTGTGTAGAGAGGAGTCCTTCTACTGCACAGTCCCCATCACCCCTGTAAAGAGGGAGGTGGAGGAACTTGACACCATAGAGGAGGTGAGCAGGGTTGCCAGGTTAGACGTGCATAGCCCGCCCTGTCATTTTTGGGTGCTATTGTGAGATGAGAAAGTACGAAGACTTTGCTGTGCAAAAACCACCTACAAGCTGTGGCTTGAATATAAAGGTTGCAGTGGATTTTCAGACGTTATCTACCATCACTTTCCTTACAGTTAGAATTTCTTAGTTTTGTGTCACCATCCTAATTCGAATTAATCTCTCCATCGTACCTGTATTTCATAATTAACACTAATTACAGGCCCAAGTTGTTGTCACTATGCCTAAAGTAGAAATTTTCTTTGTTTTAAAGGTTTGAAACTATTATTAGTAATGGGACAAATTACGTGAAAAGATGGTCACTGATTGAATATGTTCATTCCTCTACAATTGCAGTCTTTTTTAAAAAATACATATATTTTGGGGGCTTTTTTGCCTCTATTTTGACAGCCTTGCAGGAAAGAGTAAATAGTAAATTGAGGGAGAGTGAGCGGCCGCAAGGCATATGAGCACCTGCTCACCCAGTGGGGTAAACTGGTGCCCAACAGTTGCACTTTTTATGACGAGTTTTTGTAACCCTACGTGCACAAACACCCTCTAAAGATAGATTAGGGCTCTCAGACCTGAACCCATTTGCATGAATATTTTAGACATTGTGACAACACATTGGTGCATTTGCGTATGAGCTGTGTTTCTCTGTGACTCTGCTATCAATTAAAAAATAAAATAAAAATAAATCCCTTTTCTGACTTACGCAGATCACGAAGCTCGCTCCGCCCATGAATGCTGACGGTGGGAGTAGCCCTGTGGTAAAACCAAAGGGAGACAAGCAGGTAGAATACCTGGACTTGGATCTCGATTCCGGCAAGTCTACCCCACCTAGGAAGGTAGGAATTTACCAGCGCCCATACTCCAAACCAAACGTTCTAAATTAGAGGAAATTTATGGCCAAACTTTTAAGACTGACCTCATCTCTCCTCAGATGAAAAGCAACGGAACTGGCATCACAGCATCAGACGAGCGTGTCGACTATGTAGTTGTGGACCAGCAACGAACACAGGCCCTTAAGAGCACCCGGGAGGCCTGGAGCGATGGCCGCCAATTGACAGAGACAGACACCCCTTCCAAAGGACCCAAGTGACCCTGTTGTCCCAACAACACAACCCCACCACCCAACCCACTCTAAACTACCAAAACGCCACAGCTTCCACACTAATGCTGGTTCTGGTTTTCGCTTTGGAACGATCCAGCTGTCTCGTTCCAACCTAACAAGATCCCTAGTGTGTAAGAGCCAGTGGAGCGTCATAGCCACTCAACGTTGTTTAGTTTACACTGCTGTCGGGCTTAAAGGAGCGCTGTGTGTACAGCTGTAGAAAGGGGCGTGGTCCAGGAATAAGCTGTATGCAGTTTAAGAGCATGAGGAAAGACTGGACTTGTTTGCAGGATTTGACCTGAGCAGACTCACCAACTTTGAACATTCACTGCCTTCTTTCTGGATTAGTTATGTCGTCGTTCACCTTTCAGCGGCCTGTGGGCTGATCCAGAGTTAACATTTCCTAAAAATTGTAATGCTGTTTGATGTCGTTTTGAAGTGCAAGTGAGAACACTTTATAACATGATCACAGCTCGGTCAGCGCAACACTAAACGTTAGCATAGCACGTTAACGGTGTTGTGTTTTTGTTTTATGTTTTTGTTTTCCTGCTGTTTGAGCAGGGTGAAGTTACCATGGACACTGTTAGCAGCTCAGGAAACTGACCCCGAACTGTGTCTAAGGCGAACTTCAAACTGGAAAGCCAGTACGACAAAATTTCAGAGAAGCATTACTTTAGATTTTTCTTCCACTTGCGTAGGCACCTGTACTAAAATTCAAGCTTCGGATTCACTTGAGGTTTTTAATCCACTGAACATGATTCGATTTCCATTTATTCAGTAAGTGGAGATGCTTCGATCTGTTGTAATGGAAGTGCAAAGACTGTACAATAGTGTTATGTATATAAACAGGAAAAGTGTCCTTTATTTGTATGGAATATCCAGCATGTTTGACTCTAAGGTATATGGATTCTGCAGGGTAGAATCCCGTACCTGACTCGATGGTATCAGCACTTGTGATAAATGAATGAATTACTGTGAGTTTTTAAAAGAACGTGACAGGTTTTCTCTAAGTTATGCAAAGGTATCAAAGCGAGAGAGAGAGAGAAAGAGAGAGAGAAAAATCAGGTACTCTTTATGAATGCATATTAATGCAACTTTCCATTTCTAATTTATTTCTCGAGTTATTGTATCAGGTGGATGTCTTGTCCATTTTTTCTCCTTTTTTTTTTTTTTAGCTCAGTATTGATTGATATGGAGGAACATTTGCTAAAGTCTGCTAAAATGCTTCGTTTGACAAGCGGTCAATTAGCTTCACAGGTTCATTTCTCCTTTCTCTTCCTCATTTCTCTCTCCACTTAGGTTTAATTTATTTTAAATTGAACTGGCATACAGTTTTGGGAAATTGACTGCCTCGTGCAGTCAACTTGATGCATATTTTAGAGACGGAAAGTCTTTGCCTACATACATCCCTGCTTTACTTGACTTGACTGTCGGCTCTCCCGCAGAAATCCCAAGCATGTGCTACCACGTGATTTAAAAAACAAAAACAAAAAAACAACTCATAGCTGTACATATTTTGCCATCAATTAGATTTAACATGTATCGTTTGAAAGATGTGCCTACTAAGTCATCTTCCTCCTACTTCACTCTTTCCTTTATTGCAGTCTCTTCGTGAAATGGACTGCAAAGCTGATAATGCTTTATCTTTTTTAATGAATCTCAAGAGAAATGTACATTTTAAAAGTGGACTAAATAAAATCCAGCCTCAAACCCATCTACAAGTGACCTGCTTGTTTTCTGGAGTTTCTTTTTATGTTCTTTGCACTTCTTTCTGTAATTTTTCCAGTCGTAGAATAATTAAAGAAATAATTTCTTTTACACTTAACCTGGGACCTACATATATTCTCCAGCTATGCCCTCCAAGTATGTTTAATCATTGGGATTTCTGATAAGGAAATAACACCAAGGCAGTCCTCGGTCATCTGAAACGGACACATCTCAAAACTGTCAAAACATTTTCTATCCAGTTGTGACAGTTGAAGACTTTTGAACTACTTTAAAACATAAGTAAAGCTAATCGTACATGGCAGCTGTAAAACATTTGGACTAATAAAAATTACATTCAAAGCAGAGCACTACAACTTCCTTAATTCTTTGTGGCATAAATCCAACAAAGTGCTAGAATCACTCCTCAGTGATTTTTGTGCCATCATCACACAGTTCCTGCACGTCCATGATGTCAATCTCCCGTTCCACCACGAGGTGCTCTACTGGATTGACATCTGATGACTGTGAAGGCCGTTTGAGTACAGAGAGCTCGCTGTCGTCTTCAAGAACCAGTTGTGACGCTTCTTGTGACCAACAAGGCGTTTCCGAGAACTGCAGCTCACTGGGTATTGTCTCCTTTTCAGACCATTCTCTTTAAACCAAAAACATGGTTGTATGGGGAAAATCTGTCTGACACCAACATCTGTGGCATCCTTAAATGACCTAAACTATATATAGATATAATAATTGTATGACAGAGTCAAGTTTCATATCACTTGTGCATCTTTGATTTGTGGACTGCTAAAACATTTAAACCACAACTGAGAGATTCTGTTTATTCATGGCAAACCTTGGTTTAAAACTCATAAAGATGTTTAACTAAGACAGAGAACCGGCATCCTAATTGTAATCCAGGTTTTATAATCTGCTTTAAAGGATAATTAAGTCCATTTGCACTCTCGTTCTTACTATTCTCACTTTTCACTGCAGTGTTTTTAAACCACAGAGCTTTGACAGTATTATAAGATATAGCCTCAAATCAAGTTCTTACACAAGCTCCTACAAAGGGAGCGGTACGTAATTCTTAGCAAGAGTCACTGCTCAACCAAAATTTAAGGAATACCCCTGTTTTTATTTTATCTGTGCTGACCACTAGATGGAGATGTTGTTTGAAAGACTACATGGCGGCTCTTCTTTGCCTTCATGCTTTCCCTCAGTCCACACCCCTCCAGTGCAGTCTCTTCCCCTGATCTCCTGTTTGAGGCTCTGCAGTGCTGTGGCAGCCAAAATTACATAAACAGCTGCTTCACCGTGAGCTTCACAGGCTGTGCTGCTGCTCCCCTGTGCTCCTACAGAGGCCCCCAACAGACCCCATGTAATAACAATGATCATTTTAAATATACACTACAGTGTATATACAGAGCAAATTCAATGTTGTTTACCCAAAATGTTCTGCCTACTGAGGTGCATCTTTAGCAGGATTTCAAAAACATAAAAATAAACCTTTTACCTTGTCATTTATTGTAGTAACCAAGATTTGAAGCACTACATTTCCACTAAACTGTGTGCAGCAGCTACAATCCTTAAAATGAATAAAAAGAAAGGTGATTAGGCTTTGAAATGTAGGCTCTCATAAAAGGTCCAGAGACAATCACAGATTCCTGTTGATTTCAGGTATTGTTCCCTCCTTTTTCTTTTATTTGTGGAATAAATGTGGGTAGCAACAGCGCCTTGAATTAAGGCAGCTTACTAAATCAACAAGAGCGATGTGATCATAAATTACAAAAAAAAAAAGCAAACAGCTCGTTTGCATCAGAGCAGGTGTGCGTGAGCGTCCATGCATTTGGAGTTTAAAGTGTTATCCGTGCAAGATCAGCCCCATGTTAACTTTGATACTGATGTATGTACCTGTTTTCTCCCTCTACTTAATAAGACATGTACCAGCTCTGACAACTACTTCTGTTGGCTAATTATTTAGATTTATAGATTCAGTGCAGGGCTCCAGTTTATTAAAATCCAGCATATGGGCTGATTGGCATCACGGTCACGCCTAATCCCATAAATCTGTAGTAGACATTGTGAAATAGAATTCATCGTATAGAAATCTGTCCTTCATGATCCATTTTAATCACTGTGCAAATAACCCAATTAAAGCAAATGTCACTGTCACGTTGGCATATATCATAAATGTTTGTAAGACATGCAGCAGATTGTCTAATGTTGCCATCAGGTAGCGTCACACACGGTGGAATTTTTTTCTTCCCATCCTGACTTTCCACGTCACGCTGTCAGATGCGGCTGGTGGGATGACGGGTTAGCGTATAACATTTGACAGGTTTCTGGCTCATTTTCTCTTTAATGATTGCTACTTTTTCAGTGCTCGTGTGAGTGGTTGGCTCGCATGCTTGATGAGTGAGAACTAGATTACCGATAATGTCATCATCTAGGCTCAAGTTTATTTTCACCTTATGCTCGGTCGCAGGGACCTGAGAAAACACCACACCCTCCGAGATTCCCCACAAGCACACAAATTACCTATTTAAAAGCTGTAATTTGTTGCTTTGTCACTTCTTCTCCTTCTGAACCAACCATTGCACACGTGCAGGTAATAAGGCTGCTCTCCCGGTCTGTGGTAATGAATGAAATCCCAGGCAGCAAAGTGGCATGTCTAAACCCAAAAACCATATCAGCATTCCCCTCCCCCCCAAAACAACAACTTAGATCTCGTTAAACAAACACAGGAGTGATTGAATCTGAGAGCGCATCGAGGATTTTTATCCTTTATCCAGCTAAAAGCTTCAAGCTGTTTCTCTGTGAGAAAAGCATCTTAATCACTTTGCGTGGGTGATATTGACGGAATGTTTAACATTAAAATACAACTTGAGCCCGAGCGTTTGTTTGCACGTACACCTCTACCTACCTACACCGCTGTGGCTTTGTGATAGTGCAGCCTGGGGAGCCTCTATGCAGCATCTTTGGCTCTCTGTGTGAGTAATGGGGCAAGGAAAGAGTCTCTGGCTTCTTAACGGGGCCCAAAGAATAATTATGAGGCGAGCTGAGAGGCTGCTCCCAGGCAGCGGGGAGCTCTGTGAGCTTTATTGGGTCGGGCCTGTTGACTTGGACCTCTGCCTGAACTGATGTGAGCAGTCTCTGAGGTGGCCTGAGGTGCCGCCTCGTGGGGCTTGTTACAGAGGTACGCAGGGACAGCTGCGGTGTGTTTTTGGTCTAAACGTGGGTGAGAGCGATGGCAGAGTAACACGATCATTTCCAGACCAATCCGGGGAACTGTGTAGTTGCTTGTGAACATGCCGTAAGGGTGGAGATTTTAATGAGAAAGTGCGGTGATGCTCTTGTCAACAAAAACCAAACAACTCGCGTGGCTAATTAACACCATTAGTATGAGTGAAAAGTCAGCACTCGAGACTTCAGTAGATTATGCAGATGCAGGTCATATTAATGGGGAGCACACTGCAAGCCTTGAAAATAAACATTCCTCTAGAGACATGTTTAACCTAGTAGCTGTTATTGGGCTGCAGTGCAATTAACTGATGGCACAGTGGCAGCTGCACATGTCTTCTGCTGGTTAATCATGGAGCTAGAGAGCAGCCATTACCAGAACTGTGCAAGGAATGCAGGAGAGACACGGATGCTATAGATCACGAGGTATTGTGCAAATGTCTTGAGCCACTATTTATTTCTTTATATGTTGCTTGGAAAATGGGAAATTGGTATGACCAACTTCATTCTTCAACACAGCCTGAACTCTTTTAGGCTTACTTTCTTCTTAATTCTTTAAGTAGTCTTCAGGAATAGTTCTCCAGGCTTCTTGAAGGACATTCAAAGCTCTTCTTTGGATGTTGGCTGTCTTTCGTTCTGTTTTCTCAAGATGATCCCACACCCCTTCCGTTATGTTGAAGTCCCAGCTCTGGGGACACTGATCCATGACTGATGGTGTTCCATTACATGTTTTTCTATCCAGGTATGCTTTTACTGCATTGTCTTGCTGAAAAATGAAGCAACTGCCAATCACATGCTTAGCAGATAGTATGTGATGGTGGATCAAAATCTGTTGGTACTTTTCCGTGTTCATAACTCCATCCTGAAGTTTGGATTAATCACTTTACAAGACCTGCTGCCACTGATTTTCAGTGAGGTTCTTGTTATTTTGGCAAAACTCAGCCTTTTCTCTCTGTTTCCAGTCCTTAAGAGTGGCTTCTTGACAGCCACCCTTCCACTGAGAACATTTCTGATGAGGCTTCAGTGAACAGTAGATCAATTTAAGGGCTATGTCTCAGCTCCTGTGTCAGATCTTTGCTGTTTTTCTATTTCTTAAGATCATGACTTTCAAATACTGTTCATCAGCTGCAGATTTTTAGGCCTGCCACGTTTGTCCTCCACTTGTCCAGTTTCCCACTGCACACTATGCTGACATGTGCCAAGATTTCAGCTAATAGCTCCTTGGGAATCACATTGTTGGTAAAAAAAAAAAAAGAGAGAGAAAGAAAGAAATACAATGCTATGCTTGTCGAACTGTGTTATCTTTAGTATTTTTCATAGACTCAACTAAAGAAATTTGAACACATGATGTGTTTTAGTGAAAGGATGCTAGTAAGAAAGTGCTGGGAGACAATTTAAAATCAGTTCTTTCCTAAGTTGCCTGTTATGCATATACTAGACAGCACAGGTTCACCCCTTGAGTAAGGAGCCTTTTTTATGTTAGAATGATTCAGAAGTCACTCTGAAAATGGTGATGCAGGACATGTGGGTATCAGACACACTGCACCAACTACACATGCATCCTTCTTGCAGACAATAAGTGGAGCTAAAAAAGCAGAATAACGGGGACAACTGCTCATACATGGCATCCACAGCGGTTTCTGCCCACAAGCTGATAAAGTCATGGCCTGCAACTTACAATTACACAAATGTCGTAAGCTATTATACTGCATTAGATTTAACCAGTCTGCAATTTACTAGTCTGTATTCCATGACCAGTAATTGTATTGGCCTTATACTGGCTCACACAGCTGGATCAGGTCTGTGTTACAATGTGTCAATCTTCTCAATTTAATTCCCACATTAAATATGTAACTGAATGGCAGCTGCAATTCAATAAATAAGGCAAATAACATGGTGTTACCCTGACACCCCAGTACAACTTTCATGTTATAGTGAGTGTAGCTTACTTGACTCATCAACAAGATCAATTTACTGAATGGATGAGGCTAAGGAGATTCATCCAGCTGCTAACTGTCTTCTCCCCAAAGCATCCCCTGCTACCTTTTCATAAGCACCCCTGCTGGCCCACCCCAGGAATACCTATGAAAACGCTTTGGTTCACAGCAGCTTCCTTATTATTGTAACAGCTCTTAGTTGCTGGATAGTTTTTAAACTAGAAGTATGCTTTCATACTGAGGAAATTTTAATTCCTCCATTTACAGACAGCAGGTTAAAGACTTCGATTAAGGATCTGATGTAGGTGCTCATTATCTGAAGTTTTAAATCGCTGAGAAGAGGCTACTGTCATTTTAAGGATTTTAAGGCTTTACTCAACAGGATATATGCTTTCTTTAATGCTTGCAGAAGCAATAAGAAGTAAAAATTCAATCAAAACACCACTTATAAATGCAATCTGAAAAGACTGAATCAACCATTAATTTTATCTCAACCTAATCATGACGCCCTGGGGTTTTGTGAAGCACGGCTGGATAAAAGACGAGCTCAAAGGCAGTTGCCCTCTGCTCCAGCTGGTCTACTGTGGAGGAGGAAAAAGGTTTTTGTCGCAGGTTGTGGCTCTGTGGGGGCCCCACAGATCAGAGAGCAGGAGCCTCCAAGCCTACCCTACCTCTGCGGCTACAGGAACAAAGCCTTTGCTGCAGGCAGGGGGAGTCTTTCGTCGTCCTTGTTTACATTTCTTGGAACCAGCGATGAGGTGTCCTCGTGCCTTTGAAGGAGCTCCGAAAATCCAGGACTCGTGCACCACCCTCACCATCCCCAACTGCACATCTTCCCAGTCCGTCATTTGCAGTGAGAAGCATGACAATTCATGATTTGTTTTGAAATGCATGCCTAAGTATTATGACCACATGATAGTCTGTCGGTCTGTCCCACATATTGAGACAATGTCCCACATTTTGACTGGCTCAGCAGGATGTGCGCTTTTCTAAAGTCAACCTCATGTGAAGAAAACAGGGAAGGCTTTTTGCTCTATTCAAGTGGAGGTTATCCTTTCTAATGCTGTAGCCAACAAGGAAAGAAGTCACCAGGAAGTTACAGGCTTTGCAGATTTTGGTGAACATGACGGAAACTACCGCAAAGAAAACAAAGTCACACTTTATCCTGAGAAATGCAGGTTTTGTCTCCTTGCATAGAATTATTCACACGAATGAAAATATAGCGTGAATTTGAAGGGATGATAAAATTGCTAGATATTACTCAAAAAACGTACGATGACCTATGGTTGCATCTCTGCTGAACTCCAATCAGACAGCTGAAATAACAGTGACATAAAAGAGAATACAGGAGAGTATGAAGACGATCACATGAGACCATAAGAACAAACTTCAGCTTCCCCTCATCCTTATTGTATTTACTTATCCATAGTGCAGGAAAAGTTGCTTTCAAAGATCATTCATTTGACCTTAACGTGCTAAATGTAAATCTGGTAACCTGCACAGTTTATTATATTTTATTTTTAAGTTGGATATGAAAATATCTTATACTTAAAAATACTTATACTTCTCATACTACCTCCCAGCATTGCTAACATGTCTAAGAGAACATAGTAACTGCCCACAGTTATAGTGCATTATAAATCAAACCTTCAATATGTGATTCGAATGCAGTATTCCGATTTTTATGCACTTTCCTCATTTTCAGAGGTTCAAAATTAATGGGACAGCTGACTCACATCCAGTTTTAATTTCAGGTGAGGCCTGCTCACTTTGTTATCAAACGTAGCGTGTTGAATTTGTATTTTATATCTTTTCCACTGTCATTTTAAAGTAGTTTTGAATATGAGACGTTAGTGCAAGTGAGGGAGGTGATTATAAAGCTCAGAGAGACAACAAAAGCTTTACAAGTGGCCAAAACAACAACCTGCTAAATAATGAATGCACTGACCAGCTCAGCAACACCAAACAGTTAGAAAGACCACAGAAGACAACTGAAGTTCACGATGACACAATTATTTCCACAGTTCACAACGTCTGACCAAGTCAAGAACACTCTCAAGGCGGCAGCTGTATCACTGTCAAAGTCAGCAATTAAGTCTTGGGTAGACGTCATAATGAAGACAGTTCTGCAAATAAAACTTTCCACTTAATAGAGTCAAAAGATTCATTATTATTCATTATCCACCGTTCATAAGCATTTTTTTTGTGTGTGTGTGTGTGTGTGTGTGTGTGTGTCTACATTTTGTTAGATTTTTTTGCTTTACAAAGTTAGGAAATTAATGCTGAGCTCAAACCTGATGTTGCAAATAAATGACTGATTCCCAGTCTCTGGTATCAGATTGTGGTGGCTCTGTATTGGCCGTTACCCAAAGCCATCATATCTGTGCTGGTATTGTGAACAAAAGCAAAAAAACCCAAACAAAACCAAATGTTGGATCAGCGCATCCCTCTTAGTAACAGTAGGCATGTTCTCAACATGGTTTTCATTTCTTTTGGCAAATTTTACACCGTTGGCAGTTTGTTTACTTCACTTTCTACTCTGCCAGTATTTCTGTGTGACTGTTGGGTGAACTCAACTCCAGCTTACCTGTCTCCCAGAATGAAAATCCCGAATCTTGGATGTACTTTTAATTAAATGCATCTCATTACAGTGCTTCCTGGCAGGCCTGTATTTAGCCATCTATAGCTCTGCTTATCACACGTGTCATACTCCCTCATCTTCCAGTCCTGGCAGCCGATCCATCTTTCCCCTTACCCTCAGCCCGCTCCCTCCACATCTATGTGTCCACTTTTCTTTGTCTCAGTGTCTCCCCAGCTTTTCCTCTTTTGTCTCCGATTCAAACCTCTAATCACATTATGGCTCGAGCCAATGCTGGAGTGAATCTAAAACAAGCCACAACATACCATCAGTGCTCGCTGAGCCCAGCTACACTACTCTTTTGTGTTATGCCCAGACAAAATCAATTTCTTCTCCTTGTCCAACTCTTAAGTCAGCCATCCAGCAATATCCTCTTGACACTTCCTTTCCAAAAGCACTATTGTAGAATTTATAGAGGCGGATAGGTGCTATAAAAAAACACCAGCGGTTTAACAAAATAAAGAGCAAGACAGACTGAAACCTACATAAAAAAAAAAAAAGAAAGTTTAGTAGAGGTTATTTTTTTGTACATCTGCCTTCAGCTTGGTGCTGCAGCCTCGTTAGTGCGTATAAAGATTGCACTGCACATGTAGAAGGAAGCATGTTTTCTATTTATGTCCTCTTTATTTCTCCAGATCAAAGCAGCCCTCTCATCCCCTGTCGAGCTCCAATCACTCAGCAACAACTTGGCCTCACCTGCCTACCCGTGCCCCGTCTTTGGCATTAAACTCTGGATCCTACTTCCTAGTCAGAGGCCAGAAGATTAAAAAAAAAAGAAAAATTGAGTGATTTTCTTCGCTTTTGTTTTTTCTAACGCTCTCTTCTTTTCTCCTTGCTCTCTCACTCTCGCCAAAGCTGGCTCTAATCAGATTTAGCAAAGGCTTGAGGATTGGAGTTTTTGTGTTTGTCTGCAATGTCATCAGCACAGATGTGGAGCGGTAAGACTATTACAGTATTGGAAAGAGTGATAATTGTATTTAGGGAGCAGTATTCGATGGGGAGTCATAGTTTTGCGTGTGATTTGTGTTTCACTTCATTTATTGCACATTGGCAGTGCTCCATTAACTAAGCTGATGATTATTATATTAGCAAGGATATAACTGCACATTTCTATTTTCCACATACTAACTTTGCGCTGCATAATGAGGTACTATTAATTTTTAATAGCTTAAGGAGTTTGCCTGAAGACGATGCTAAATTTATCCCTTCTGATAATGTACTGTTGTGCTGAGGCTAACAACCCTCCCTCCAGCACCACAGGACTGACTGTTGCCCAACAGTTGAGTGATTTATGAAAAAGATTTTGTTACCATTCCCCTCCAACTCCCGTAAAAGGGTATTCAGCTCTGCATACCAAAATATCAATCTTTGATTACACAGATGACTGATGATGGCATTTTTTATTTATTTATTTTTTTTTGCCTGCAGAGGACTTGCTGTTGGAGTTGCATTGACTCAAATATAGATCGGCTCCCTGAGTCTGGTCTTGGAAATATCTGGTCATGTTTCTGTCTCTGTCTTCACTTTTTGTTTTGTGGTGTGTCAGCTGTTCATCTGCGGGGTGGTTGTCTTACACAGCATCTTGGAGCTCGCCAGTCTGACAGGGTGTCAGCGGGGTTTGTTTCCCACAATTGTCAGGAAATATCTAAGTTGGGGGGGATATATTAAGTGAAAAGCCGTTTCCGAAATATATTTTAACTCGAAGCATCGTAAAACCTTGTTGTGAATGACACTCCAACCTTGATGTGCCCTAACTCTTTTTATTTTTTGGGAAACATAATGCGATCCATCACCGCTGAGGACACTGTTATGTCTTAATACCTTTTATCCTACTTATGCAGGTAATATCAGTTATTGTGAGAAGGCTGTAAGAAGCTTAGCTCCTTGAAAGATGCGATCTGTAATGGGCTGGATGCTGTGCTGTGTGGCAGCATCCCACCACTTTTTTATTTCATACATTGAACCATCAGTGCTGTGATTAGGTAACAGCATTTTGTATCATAGCAGGTCCTGTTGAAAAGCGGGCGCCTTATCAGATATGTGTCGCCCGGAGTGTTTTTAACAGGGCTGTGCTGGTGAGGGACACTGAGACAGGAAACACAGCTCAGTGCGCCTGGCCTCTGTTTTCCTGCTGAAAACAGCTATCCATCTGTGTAATAGGCCTTGTCAAAAGTTTACAGAGAATCAGCAATTCACTTTGAGACCATCCTGCATTTGCCATGGAAGGCGACTCTGATAAGCTGTAAAAGCCCATTGAAGCAGTGAGCAGGCTTTGATGCCGTGTGATATCTTGGCAGTTGCTGTCCTCTTCTCATTCACCTTCCATTGTAAAGCCTTTAAATCCTTCACTGTGCACTGTTTGTGTGGCATCAGTGCACATTCTTCTTTGTAAGCGCCTTATTTGATATTTACAAGTCAGAGATGCAGTAATAGCTTAATTATTAGCTCGCCTCTGCTCACAGTCGAAATAAGTTGCTACCTCCATTGAGCAGCTTCACGTATCCAGTTTCAGTCATTATTTTGCCCCCCATAAGAGTATTATTATCCACCTTTTTGAATTCAGATATTGATCTTGTTCACAGCTGAGTTGCCAAGATATTCACAGAATTTCAGCTTTCTCTTGCATTTATACTAGCACCAACATAATCCACTGTTTTATTAAGAGTAACACTTAAGATCAATTTTGGAGTAGATTCGATTTCCTCCTGTAGATCCAGACCCTTTGTATATAAAACAAACACTCCTTTATACACTTGAACATCACCTTAGCTAACGTATTAGTTAGATAGTAGATAGACTACTATCTGAGCCCTACTGTACAGTCAAGAGGACATCCTGGGCTTTATAGCTTTCTTTTCTTTTCATGGTCAATGCAATGTCCACAAGGAAGCTAAAAATCAAATTATTTCTTTAATATGACATTCTTAAATTAATCTTATCAGGATTTTACAGTTTTAACCCTTTTAAAAACAAAAGTTTCATTCAGTGTCCTTCGTAGTGGATGGCAGGACTTGCTAACTCCCTTTTTCAACCAGTGGCTCCACTTCAGAAAGCAGAGGGCCGAATGAGGCAAAAAGGATTTTACTCCAAATTGTAGAAGGGGAGTCAGACTTTATCTGTCAGGGGATGAGGTGGAGGAAGGACAGACGCGAGAGCTCAGAGGAGGACATACCAGCTTTCGACTGTCCATTATGGGTAAAAAAAAAAAGGTGTAACCTAGGGTTAGGCATTACAGTGTGCAGAGGGAGAAATAAGGGCCTTTTCAAATAATTGCAATTTTGGTTGAAAGAGTTTTTGACATGAAACACCAAAGCGGGCAACATTAAAACATTAATTAGGCAACCGTGTTTTTGAAAATGTCAAAGCATACGGACCACAGGGAGGTGCTCGTCTCTGAAGACATGCTTAAAACTGAAACTTTTTTCAGTACATTTGTGTACACGGCATGACTCGGATACACGAGGATCCAGATGTACTGGGTGCTTAATTCAATAAGCTGAGAGAGATACTTCAATACTAGGCAGTCTATCAAAGAAACAAATGATCTTGATCTTGTCTCTGGTAAGGGGAGAAGGATAATGCCCTCTGGAATATGCAGAATTGTCCAAGGTGGCGTCAGACTTATTGCTATCAGGGGATTATGTGGAGGGCGGCCAGACATTAGAGGAGCAGGAAGGTGAAACCTCAGAGGAGGCTAGACCAGCTTTTGATGAGCCTGAGCTGGGACAAAATGACAGCACCCACCGTCCATTATGGATAAGAAGAAATGTGTAATGTAGCACTCTGAAGGTTTTTCATTACATCGTGTAAGGTAGGCCTCTTTAGTACACAGCAGAAAGTTTGATAATTATTTACTCAGTTGATTTATTTAGTTAATATTTGCTAAAAGTGCATTAAGCTGGATCTCTTCTTTCTTCTTTTATTCACTTTCAACCCTACGGAAACAAGGCTAAAAGAGTTTTTAACATGAAACACAAAACAGGACCTTGCTGATCACAAACACCAAGACTGGTTACATTAAATTTCAACCAGGTTGAAGTCTGGACTGATTGTTGCAGCAGGCTATTGCAGCACCTTGATTATTTTAGTTTTTCAGGCTTTCTGTTGCAGATTTACTGTTTGAGATCATGGTGCTGTTGCATGACACGCTTTTGGCCAAGCTTTAGCTGTAGGACAGTCACTGTATGAGATCCATGTGTTGATATGCTGTGTTTGGTTTTCTCCTAATTGGTACTGTACATTATGGGCAAGCATGTAAACTTTGGTCTTGTCTGTCCAAAGGACATTGTTCCAGACATCTCGTGGTTTGGTCAAATGCTGCTTTGCAAGGCTAGGCTGTGCTGACATGTTTACTTTAGAGAGATTCGACTTTCTCCTGCTAACCCTTCTAAACAAGCCATACAACAAGCCAGTCTTTTTCTAATTTTACTGTTATGAATTTTAACATTTAGTCTTAACATTAGCATGCTAACTGAGAGCTGTAGAGTCTGAGATGTACCTCTTGGGCTCTAGTAGTTTCTCTGAACATTGCACGCTTTGACCTTGGGGTGACTTTGCCAGAATGTCCACTTTTGGCAAATTGTGGCTTTTTTTTTTTTAAACACACACCTGAACGCACCAGACTAGCATCTGACAAAATTTCTGCTTTTATAGAGGTGCTCACACACTGATGAGCACTAAATCAAGTATATTTGATTAGAGCACCTGGCTGCTACCTGCCCTCCTCATAATCCTGTGGGAGCAGTAACGGTGTACTTGGTACTTCTGAAAATGACATATTTTCCTTCATGATGCTGCTGCTGTAGCAGCCGCCTTTGAATTCTTGAAAATTGTCTCACACGCGTCTATTTATAAAACGCCTCAAAATGTATTAAGCTGTCATAAATTCAGCTCAGATTGGTCAAAAATTTGTTTTTCATGCCTCTTTACGGGTGTGTTGTGTTTGGAACAAGCTGAACTCTGATCTTTACAAGTTCACTGCTAGTTCATATGAAGCAATAAATAATTTAGCTAACGTGGACTAATATCAGCTGTGCTGCTACTAATCTTTCAGACTGTTTTACCAGCAGAGAAGAAGTTTATGTCTGACATCTTGGACAGTCTTCAGTTTGTAAGGCAATGGAAACTGGAAAATGCAAGTTTAATGGCTTGAATAGAGATGATTGTTCTTGGTAATTGGAGCTTGTGCCTGGAAATGCTCGAGAAGCAAACAGCCCCGTGCGTGAAAGCAAATTTCAGAGTTGTGACATCGTGATTTGTTTTATGACAACAGTGATATTTTTGTTTAAAAAAAACATTTGGAAAATATTTTTAAATCAAACCAAATGCTTTAATTTGACCCTTTTTGTTTTGACACAGCATTAATTGGTTTATTTGGACAAAGTGGCTTTTCACTTATGATGCGCATTCACAAGTTTTATACAAAGTTCAATTCAGAACGGTGCCTTTTGAAAACTAGTGGCTATTCCAACAGGCTCGAATACTGAACATTGGTTAGAGGAATCCTTTTACTTTTGGAGTTTGGACTCTTTTCTCGATCAAATTTCTTGTAATATGTCTTGTTATGATGAACTTGGCTTACATTTCGATTCGATTCATAACATTATATAGTGTGTTTTTGCTGCTAGAGCTGTTACTGGCTTTATTTCAAGAGTTTACTAAGTAATCCACATGCAGGTAATAAAGATGTGTAGGTAAGGTGAAGAGATTGAGTAGCACTGAGGTGACTCCACAGTGCAGTGTGCACCTGACAGTACAGTTGTGCGCACTGCTAAAATTTAAGACATGAGTGCTAAATGAAACTAACAACACAGTAAAAATTCTACATCCAACATAGTATTAGATTCATTTATTAAAATCTTTGGATATACTGACCATGAGTATTAGTACCACACAACTCCTCTGTACTCCATGAAGTCAAGTATCAAGTAGAATTTAATTTGACATTTAGGCTGACTTTTATCTTTTACAGTGTTCAAACACACACACACACACACACACACACACACACACACACACACACACACAAACACACACACACACACACACACACACAATACACACACAAACAAAAAAAAAAAAAATATAGATATATATTAGGGGTTCGATTCAATACTTTGATGTCACGGTTCGATATTTTTTCGATACATTACCAATAAGTTTGATGTGTCACATGGCCCTCTTCCTATTGAAAAATCAAAAGTTGTATCCAAGATGGCCGACTTCTAATTGGCCACCATGGTCACCACCCATCTTGAGGAGTTTCCCCCCTCACATATACTAATGTGCCACAAACAGGACTTTAATATCACCAACGATTCCCATGTTATTGCCGTGTATCCATATAAATGGCCCACCCTGTATATGAATAAGCTTAGTGAACTTAACTCCATGGAAACTGAAGCGCAATGAAACTAATCTCATCAAAAAGTGTTCTTGTTCTTCAACTGTACATGAATTACACCATGACCTGTTACACATTACAATAACATTATGTACTCGCTAACCAATTAACTTATGGAAACAAATTAGCTTACATGCTTAATTAGCGGGGCTATTGTAAGGTCACTCTACCTGCTAGCGACAAGACCAATAGCCTACCTAGCATGAACACGTTGGGGCTATGATGTTAATTTAAACTCATTACTTTGAAATATCTCAGACTGGACACCTCAGTTTGCATGTTAAACGTTAAAGTTCATGACTGTACAATTAGAAAGACACTGAACAAGAATGGCTAGTTTGGAAGGTTGTCAGGAGAAAGTCTATTTTCTTTCATAAGATGCACAACATAGCTTAAGTTTACAAAGTTGCGTTTGGTGAAATCACAAGATGTCTCTTGCCAACACCCCATACCAACTTTCAAGGACAGAGGTGAATTCGTTTTGTTTTGCAGCCACAGGATCTGGACACCTTGCAGTCATTAAGATGACCATAAACTCATCGATATACAAAAATATCCTAGAGTCAAATATGAGGCCATCGCTCTGATAATTAAAGTTTGGCCCAAACTGGATCAAGCAACAGATCAATGATCCAAAACACAGCAGCAAATTTACAACAGAATGGCTGAAAAATTAAAGAGCCCAGGTGCTGCAAATGCCCAATGAAAGTCCAGATGTCAGCAACAGGGGAAGCTTTATGTTAACATATGATCAAAATGCACATATGAATATGAAATGTGACCTTTATAGAGACAGCTGGCACCATACTCGATAGAAAATGTGAAATGGCTAATGCAGCCTTGTTAGGCTAAAATAACTATACCTAGTTATTGTCAATCTTAGTTAGTCAAAATATAAAACTATCAAAAATACAATTTAATTATAATTCTATTCAAATTCATTATTTTATTATCATCATTTCTTTGTGTTGTTATTGAATTTCAGTAAGTAAAAATTATGTAAAATTTAACGTCTCTTTTACATCCCCAACATAACTAATGCATATTAACAAAATAAGCTTTTTGTAAATATTGTCATATAACCTTAAATTGTTTAAAAGAAAACAAACTTTTCCTTGTACATTTCGAGAGTGCAGCACTCAGAAAGTTAATTGTTAAGGTCATAACATGAGCGGTTGTGTGGTGAATGTACATTCACAGTAAAATGCATTAAAAAAACAAACTGTAATTGACTCTATTGATTTTTCTAACCTTGACAAAGTAAGAAAAAACACTTTTGTATGTTGTATTCAAGCTAAGTTTAAAATGTCTTCTTTTACTTCACACTTTCCAGCTTTTCAGCACAGATAAGCAAACAGAGCTAATACACTGTGGCTTTCAGTTGGATCTATTGTTGAGAAATACAGGCCTGAGTTAATAGGTGCATTGGATCTCCTGCTGTGCACTTTGAACTGTCAACTAGAGAGTGCAGGTCAGAGCACGGTGAAATTAAAGCACTACATGTGTGATAGGGGCTTAATGGTCTGATGATAAATGGTCCTTCAGCTGCAGTACGGATCTTGGTGGCATATTTTACAGATAATAAAGAGGTTTGACCTTAAACCCTCTGCAAAGTCTCTATGCTGATTGGATATGCCACACTTTGACACAATAAATTACAATATATGAACTGACTCAATAGTTTTTCTTTCAAAAGAGCTTTGCAACCTAAGATATTTCTCCACAAAAAAGGGCCAGGTATAAAAGCAATTATTATGTTTTCATCAACATGAGCACCCAAATGGAAGATACAAGGTACTAACAGGAAGATGAATACAACAAAGGGAACGCATTTTGTGGATCCAGAATAAAACACAAAAGCTCTTGACGGTGTTCCAAACATTTAAAGGAAGTAAAAAGAAGACGTGGAGAAAAGGCAAGCTGAAGACTGAGGGTTGGAGAGGACTATAAATACACTAATAGACTAACAGAACATAAGCACAAGTAATTAGGTCTGGATTAAAGAACTCACTAGAGGTGACACAAGAGTAGCCCACAGTCAAAAAAGGAGACGGATAAGTAAATACAGAAGACACAGCGAAAATAAAAAAGAACAACACCAAAAAAAAGAGGGGGAGATATTTGACATAGTGTGAGATACTAACATGGTGCTCACATATTAATGTCCTTTAAAGACCACAGTGTTGGGAAGTAACAGAATACATGTGCCGGCGTTACATAATTAAAATACCAAATATGAGTAACTGTATTCTGTTACAGTTACCATTTAAAAAGGTCATAATTAGAATACAGTTACTTTGTTGAAATAAATTACTTTTCCTTTTTCACATGTTAGGCTATCCTCTCTATCCCCTCTCTAATTTTTGCAATTCCACGCATTGCCAGAAACGCAATTTGTTCTTTTTCTCCCATGACAGAACTGAAATAAAGAACATTTCATGTCCTGTTAACAGGGTATAAAAAAAATTCAGACTATATTCGATTTCAATGAATCTATTTTATTTTTTTCTTCCTCTTGAATATCATGTTAAGAAAAGGTACACAGAAGCTGAAAGTTAAGAGTTTCACGCCCACTTGAACCGTTACCTTTAATATGCTCAAAAATACCTGTGAAAGCGTCACAATATGAACAAGTCTCTCGTGGTCAACATGCATTCACACGCAATGTTTAATGAACCCCAAGGGTCATTTCTGAGGTTCCTGCTTGAAAATGACATGACCAAAATGAATAGAGTATTTTTCTGCGATTATAAACTCTGTGTAAACAATTTTGGTATCAAAGTAAAGCTATTTCATCAGAGGTGTAAATATTACAGCAGATGTTATTGTGTCAAAGTAACTGAGGATGGAACACAGAGAAATAAGAATATTTTTTCCTCAACTACCTTGAAAATATGCTGCGGGAGACAATAAACTCCAGAAAATTATTAATTAACATATGGACATTATTTGTGCACCAGAGCAAAGTTACAGCTGTTTTAGTGAAAGAGCATTTGGCACATGTTGGCAGAACCTGTGAGAGGTGATATTTCTTAGGTGTTGAACAGCAGAACTGATTTAACTTTATTTGCATAAAAATAGTTGTTTTTTTAAATATATTTTTTAAGGATTACCCACGCACATGCACAATTGGTCTTGTTTTTGCACAGTGAAATCAGTCTCTGCAACTTCTCTCTGCGGAGCAATAACTTCAGCTTCTATTGGTGTATTTGCATGATTGACCCCGCCTTTTAATTATTTGCACCAATAATAATAATGGATTGGATTTATATAGCGCTTTTCAAGGCACCCAAAGCGCTTTACAATGCCACTATTCGTTCACTCTCGCATTCACACACTGGTGGAGGCAAGCTACAGTTGTAGCCACAGCTGCCCTGGGGCAGACTGACAGAAGCGAGGCTGCCATATCGCTCTGGCCAACACCAGTAGGTGAAGTGTCTTGCCCAAGGACACAACGACCAGGACAGAGAGTACGGGGATCGACCTTCCAGTTACAGATGCGCTTCCCAACCCCCTGAGCCACGGTCGCCCAATAGAATCACGGTAACGCCGTTGGGATTTAAGAGGTTAAAAAAATCTCACAAGGAATTCACCATACCGTAATAAAACTCATATGGTAAAACATTCATGTATCACATGCTTTTATTCAAAGCTGATAGATGCAAAAAGTGGCCTTGGAATTTGAAATGTGCACAACAGTAACAAATACTTAAGAGCTGCATATACATATATGTTTTGTACCTGTATCACGACAACAGAACGACATCAGTGCGGGTAATTTCACAGTATGGAGTACGGAGTTTGGTCAATCCTGTTATATGAATGGTGTGATGGAGAAATAGGTTGTATATAAGAGACCAAAATAGCTGCCTGTTCAAACAGTGTAGCAGTGTGGAAGTGCCTTAAGCTCACATTCTCTTAAGTGCCCAGCAAGCAGGTCACTCAACACCTTTCCTGATTTGATTGTGGCTTAATTACTCGCTTCAAGTTGTATTTAATAGAACATGAAGTTGATTTTGTAAATGTGCTTTCCTTTATAGTCACAAAGAAGGGAAAATCAGGGAATGCCCATTAGCTAACGATGTGTGATTGACAAGTTTCATTACCTAGTGAGCCTGCATCAGTCTTAATTGGTAAAATTGACTTTATGACTTCTGCCTCAGCTTCATCATTTAGGAGTTACCTCTGGAATGCCTGTTATTGCTGATCCCTCAAGATTTGACGGATTGAAAATCCTTGGAGGCATTTAAAGAAAACAATGACAACACAGGAGGCAAATATTAGGTAGTCAGAAGCTTTTGCACAAAGACAGATGTCAGACATTTGCAAGAATCTCTGAAAGCCTTTATTGAAGGCAATCAAGGTCAAAAGATGCTATTATTATGCTTGGTTGTAAATGAGTTTATTTGCGCGTGTGCAGGCCAATTTGCATGGGCATTTCATCCGGGCTTGCATCCAGCCATTTGAAGTCCAGAAAAAAAGCCGAAAGGGCCACATTATACATTTATAGTGTGCAAATAAATTACATCATACAATACTGGCTGCACTCTGAAGTTATAGGCTCTCACAACAAAAGCAGTTTAACACTTGGCCAATATGAATAGCAGTGAAGCATAAAGACAGGAATATGTTTAGGGATACATTTTATGCGTCCCAGAGTTGGCACGCTGAGATGCCTTTTAAAAACTGGAGTCTGTCCAGTTGTCAGTGACAATGACGCTGATTTATATGAGCAGAGGGGAGAGAAGCAGGACACGGGATATGTTTCTCTCGAAAGCTTTCCATTTGGTAAATGATGCTCAAGGGTTCGCTTTTCTCTGTTGACATGAGCCCAAAGCACAGTGGCATCTGCGGTAATGCGGAGTGGATAATACAACGCATAACATATAATTGTGCAATTCTTCTAAATCAGCCAATATAATAATTATTTATAAAATTAAATCATTATTAAGATATAAAAGCAGGGATTGACGAGGAGGCTGTCACTAGATTTAAGAGAGCTGAGGGATACAGTATTCTTCTCCTCAGCTCAGCACCTCTGTTTAATGCTGTATCAACTTTGGTTAAATGTAGTGTTGCAGGAGTTTAGTTTTAGAAAAATGGGTTTGCATTAACATTTAAATGTTATTTACTCCTTATTCAGATGTCTCAGGAAAAGTGTATTTTGTCCTTTTTTCTTAATTGTGTTTTATGATTTTCATTTGCTGCAGAGGCAAATTCTCCAGTAACAAGAAGCTAGCCTCCATTGTTTTGTTTCAAACGTAACCTTTTTTTAAAAAAAAAAAAAGACTGTTCCCAAAGTGCAAAAAGACAAACTTTGCAAAGTCTAATTGTATTTTAAACCATGTTAGAGTTTGGTGGGATTCACTTAATGTATGCTGCTATAGTAATCATTTCTAATAGGGGCAAAGGGGAAAGTGAAAAGATTAACCATAAATTGTTAACACTCGCTTAGAGCAAAGTCAATATTTCAGTTGTGTTTTTTTCCATATACTATATGTAATTTTTTTTTTTTTTTTTAGCTCAAAGCCATGGTGTCTTTTGAGAATAGTTTCTCCTCCCACAGCAAGGATAGTTAGATCATTTTCCCGAGGTCGCACATGAGAAATTGTGATTGTTGTCAAGGGCAACACCAATAAGGTGAATTCAGTTCTACTCTATACTAATTCTAATTCTTTAAGCATAGTGGTGTGGCCCCTTTGGAGAATTAATTGGCCACCCTTGTGTTGGTTGGTGTCCTTGCACACAATGATCACCTAATGTGTCTTCACCCAAACAGTGCTCCAGCTCAAAGCCACATTTGTCATTTTACTCTACACCCTGAAAGCATTCACAGCCCTTCACTTGTTCCACATTTTGTCATGTTACAGCGTTATTCCAAAATGGATTCAATTACATTTTCATCTTACAGTTCTACACACAAAACTCCATAATGACAAAGAGAAAAAAGTCTTGAAGTTCTTGCAAATTTATTAAACAGAAGAGCACTCAGAGAGCACAACTTATTGAGAAAAATAAAAAAAAATAAAAAGTGTGTGGTGTACAGCGCTCATTATGCCCTTTTATATGATATGTTACTGAATGTGGTTGAAGTAAATGTGGTTTGTGGTGTAAAACTGTGTAAACTGCTGATGTTTCCCCCTTGTTTTGTCTTTACTGACATCTTAGCAAAAAATAATTTCTGATTTAGAAATAAAAATCAACGAAAATGAGCTGCCTATTAAAAGAACCCACCACTTTCCATTATCAGGCTTTTTTAAATGTCTGCATGCATTTAGAGTATAACAAGCAGCTGAGTGACATTAAAATGCTCACAGCTGTTTCCCAATGCCTGGTTAATGCTATTTTTCTCCTTGCTGCCAAACATCTGTAAATCATGCAGACTCCAGCAGCATCTAATAACCCTGAAATTTTGCTTGTGGAAATTAATAAAGTAATAGAGGCGAGGGCAAAATGCCATGAGAAATGCCCCTGTGATGCTGACAAAAAACAACACTCTTGTTCACATCATATAAGAAGGTAATCTTGCAGAGGATAGACAGTCCTGTACCTCTGCTGAAACTGGCTGCTGTGATGGAATGGTACCCTTATTAGAAAAGCTCCAACTATTACCAAAGACGCCCAAATGCTTGGCCTTCACCTACGTTACCCAGCAAATAAGACAGCAAAGGCAGCTGCAGCTTCTACTGCTGAAAAGTGGAAAACTGACCGGCTTAGTGTTGAAGGCGTGAATAAGATGACTCCTCTTATGTGAAGCATGCAAGAGTCACCCACCTATGGCTAACCTTGGTCAGCTAAAAGCAAACCAATGAAGTGATAAAGTATGCTGTTGGTAATAACACTAAATCTACAGACTTTACAGTTTTTTGTCTGGCATCTTTAGCTAAAAGTGTATTAAGAGCAATAAATGTTAATTAGCTAACATTTATGTAGTCTTGCGTAGCCAGTGTTGTCTCCACACTTGTTTTAATGCAGTGGCAGTGCTGGGAAATCTCAGTGTTAAGCCTCCAGTATGGTTCTGTGTTTGAGTCTATAATTTTATCTCATCTAGAACATCAGAGGGATGATTAAAGCAGGAAAAAAATGTAACTGTATTTGTCCCCAGAACTACTTTTCTGAGCATGTTGTATCCATTACATTCTAATATGATCTAGGCTCATTTTGCATTAAACAATAAGTCAATTGAAAAAAGATTTCCTGCAGTGCTTTTACATATTATAAACATACAAGTAGTAATCAAAACTGGTCTTTATCTTTTAACCCTTTAATCAGTTTGGTTTGCAGGTAAGATCAAAATAAATCCCTTAAATTGTTTTTCATACTGCAGTATTACCACCCTGTGAGTCCAGTATCCTTTGGGCCCTTTTCAGGAATTTTCCACCCAGGTTGACCAGCCCTGATGACTGCTTCCCACAGCTCAGAGCTTTTCAAACTTGCTCCACGGCTTCCTCTTGTTGTCCAGTGATGTCTCCCTGCCTTCACCTTCTCTAAATTCGCCTTTTCTAAAGGTTTTTTTTTCTTACATGTCAAGCAGTGAGCCTCCTTCAGGCTGCCATGTTGCAGTGACTGCAGCTGTTCACAGAATTGCTTTCTAAAGCTCCGGGAAACAGAACAGAGAGGCTGCATTGAAGATTTTCTCGCTGTTTCTGAGTGTGCTGTTGTCGCTTTACGTCTCTCTTCTTTCCTTCCTCACACGTCCAGACAAATATCGAAGATGGACTCGGATGCTGTCGGACGTGACTAAGGCTTTGTCACGACACCTTTCTACCTACAAATCGTATGCTGTTGCAGCTTTTGTCTGCCAATATTATAGACTCTATACCATAGTTAGTATTACAGAAGACACAAGGAAATGTATTTAAACACACATATATAATTATGATACAACTGAAAAAATAACGAAGCACAGCTGAGAAATATTTTACATTTTTATATTTTTGTATTTGATCGTATAGCCTAGAAACTCATTAAAGCTCACAAGTTAATGTATTGATTAGCTTGATCAATTCTTTTCTGTTTTGAATTTTAAAATCTGCGAATAACAATGATAACCATGATTTTCATTTTAATCTTTATTAAATGGATGAAAGTCTAGATTTAAGAAAAGCTGTTTGATGGAAAAAACAAAACAATTTAGGTCAGTGTTTAGGTTAATTTAGCTGTGTAGTGGCCAATATCAAAAAGCTCTCAAGAATACATATATACATACACATGTTCCCCTCTTACAGTGGCAACAAAAATGCTGCACACAGATTCTATTAACCTACTCACACATATGCAGTTTTATTTCCTTTAGTCTGCTGATGTAAATTGGGTCAGGTAGCCTTAACTAAAGCTCACATGGCATGCAGCTCAGGGCTGAGTCACCACTGACATGCTTTGTGCAGAGGAGACTTTCTAGGCATAGGCAAACCCAGATATGTGCAGTTTTACAATTGCTATCCGATTTAGAGCCCTGCTTTTTAAGTCTAATGCTTCCAAATGGCTGTCCAACTGAGATGAACTGCTCCTTCTAGATGAGATAAAGCACAGTGAGTGTTCCCCAGTAAGATGGATGGGCACATTTGCATGCTGGGCTGTCACTTCCACCACTGCAAGACCTCCGTCTTCCTTAATTTCTTTTTAGTCTTTTCTCCATCCTTTGCCTTTTTCTGAAAGGAAGCTGTACATAAATTACTAGTAGTTAGAGAAATGCCGTGATGTCTAATGTATTATCCACAGTTTATTGACAGTGGTTCTTTAATTTTTTTTCACTTTTCACTAAATGGCAAGTGGAGTGGTAAGAGGGTAAGTAGCCAATTCAAATAAAACAATGGATTGTGGTTAATGAGCAGGTCACAGTATTAGGTTTTCCAGGCAGTTAAGCCAGAGGTTTGTTCAGACAGAAATTGAATATGTTGTATCATGTTCAGTGTTGCAGTAATTACTAGAAATGAGAATCGAGATTATCAGCGTACAAACAGAACTAGTATTAATGACCAACATTATTAGTGACACATGAATTTCGGAGGATTTTACTGGACAACTACAATTATGAGCATTGTGTGATTTGCCCGGGTGGATCGGATACATTTCAGAAAACTGACTTTCACTTTCAGGTCTTGCAGTCGATGCCATAAAACACTGCCAGCGACACTGGATCCTAATTAGTTTCAACTTTTCCTTAAGCCAATGAGCACTGCTGTTTCAGAGCAAAAACTACAATGAACTAAATAAAAAAATGAAACAGATTGACAGCGTCAGGAGACACACCACTTGCATAATTGTTGACGTCAGAATTTCCTACAAAGGTATGTTGTACAGATCCTTCTTTCAAATTGTTCAATTGCAGCCATGCACCAGCACTGCTATTTGCCATCTACTGGAGATATGAGTTGCGCCTCTGAAGAAGTGACTACCCTCTCCCAACACGGCCGTACGACATCATTCACAAATTAGAACCTACAGTCCATGAAGTTGTAAAGCATGCTACAAAGCTGAGTCATTTTCACATATTTATCAACTCAAGCTTAAAAGTTTGCTGCTGATCTCGGTAAATATAACAGAGTTGCCTTCTTTCCCAGTTTGGAGATTTGTAAATACGGGTAAAAAAAAAAAAAGGGCACCACACTGCAGATGAAAGCAGAAAAAATATTGTCATCAAAGCAGATTGCTTTCTAAGGGATATCATAGAGTATAATCCATCAATAACTTTGTGCTGAACACTGGGGGTGGGGGTCAAAATTTCTGTCTGAATAAATAAATAAATCTGGGTAAATTCCCAGATGATTGAACATGCAACTACTTTGCTGGTAATAACTGAAATGAGTAAAGAAAATCAACAGCTTATTTATGCATGATAATTCATAATATTATTGGGGGGTTATATTGGTTGGGTCTGATTATTGCCCTGGTGTAATCAGCAGCACATTTTGAGATTGCTTCATATTAAATATCAAAGTAAGAAACAGACAATCCTTCAAAAAAATTTAAAACACAGCATATGATAAAAGGGAGGCGTTAAACTCGATGAAGGAAGACTTTTGGATTTTTCTAGCTATAAGAGACAATTAATCACGGTTCTTGTAAATGTTGCTGAAATGTGAAATAATTATACGACATCGCAAAAACACACATTGTCGGATGAGTTTGCAATTTAGCTAACCTCAGCACTGTTTGCATCAATGGTCTTGGTTTTTTCCAAGCTAGCATTTACATCCTTGTGCTTTCGGTTGCTTGGCTAAGTTCAAATGTTTTTCTAATGCAACTTTTTATTTTTAAAAATCAAAGTACTGAACCATGCTGCTGGTTCTCTCTTGGGTATCTACAACATCCATTACCAGACAGAGTTTAGGCAGCCATCCTTGGATAGTGGCTAGCAATGATGTAGCATAAATAAAATAAGAACAATATGTTTCATTTATGTACCCTCCACAATATGCTACCTAACGTAAATATGAAAGAGGTTTAGATTTCCTGCAAAGAATAGCTGCTCCGGTGGGTGAGGTTGGGAAAAATTATGAGAAAATGGGTTATAACAACACTGTTACTGCATTTTTTTTAACCTTGAGGGGAAAATTGATGATGGAATTGGAGTATTACTTTTTGCCCTCACAAAAAACTAAAGTTGCATGAAATTGTTAGAGATAAAATGATGTCTTAACTTTCAACATGCATGAACATCTGCGGGTTGCCAGCCTCTTCTGTTTGCTCTCCACATGCTTTGGCTCTTTTGAGGCGAGCTGTTGGAGTCTAACTGTAAGTATTGTGTTGTAATGAAAAGTTAACAATGTCCCATGAGTTCTCCGCTCACACTGACAATGACTGACAGTTTCTGTTGATCACACACTTCAATCCCATTGGAGAGTACTACCTATTCCAGCTCATGAATACAAGAAGCCTCAGTGCAAAAAAATAAACCCTCACAAGAACTAGTTCTCTGGTTCCTAGACCCTCAAGTGCATCTTGGAGGAATATTTTAAAATAGCTCAGACATGAAGAGGAAATATGCTTTAGAGGGTATTTAAATATTCAGTGTCATTCCGTGTCTACAGTGCAAAAGCATTTTTCTGAGACTATAGTCTGTTGGCTTCACAGAAGATCAGATAATAAATGAATTTGGAGCCATATAATGGTAAGTTAAGACAATGCGAAGCATATTATGAGCTGGTTTTGCGGCATGCTGTGCAGGTACTGTTACACCTCCACAGATAGATAGTGAATGGAAAATGTAGAGTGATTAGCTTCATACTGAAAGACCTGCAAAACCTCTCATTATTCATTCTTCCACCTGTCAAAGTGAAGTATTACTGTCTCTTCCAGTCTTGACATGCTCTTACCAAATCCACAAGGGGCCTTTCGTTAAACTGCTGTTCCCTTCACTGTGATGTTAAATGGCTCATTAGTAAGGCTAAGGTGTCATGTACTGAAGGACAAATGTATTAGCTCTGCAGCTTTACCTGTGCTGACATATACATAAAGTAAGGAGTGGAGATTAGTGCTGTCTGTGTAGCTCTTAAAGCAAGTTGGCTCGCAAACCTCGAAGTGATGAACTGAGATTTTAATTCTCTTTTGGCATTAATTTAATAATTGCATTTGACAGTGATGTCACATGCTTCTTACTGGATGCCGTTATGAGCTTGCAGTGCTTTGATCCCAGAATAAACAGCCAGTGTTCATCCCCACTCAAAGCTTTCGCAGCTTTGAAACTTCAGGCACTTTTAGTGCAGAGCCAGGTAGTTCGGAACATCTTTTTGCTCTAATAAATGAAATCATTGCCTAAAAACTGCAATTTGTATTTACTCAAGATATCTTTGTCTTTGTGGGGCGATCGTGGCTCAAGAGTTGGCAATTCACCTTGTAATTGGAAGGTTGCCGGTTCGAGCCCCGGCTTGGACAGTCTCGGTCGTTGTGTCCTTGGGCAAGACACTTCACCCGTTGCCTACTGGTGGTGGTCAGAGGGCCCGGTGGCGCCAGTGTCCGGCAGCCTGCCTCTGTCAGTGCGCCCCAGGGTGGCTGTGGCTACAATGTAGCTTGCCATCACCAGTGTGTGAATGGGTGGATGACGGTTGTGTAAAGCGCTTTGGGGTCCTTAGGGACTAGAAAAGCGCTATACAAATACAGGCCATTTTACCATTTAATGATGAGCATGTAAATGTAACAAATATGCCCCACAAAAAATCAAGAAACGGGCAATTGTTTTTTCACAGCAATGTACAAATGCATATAGAATAGAATAGCTTTTTATTGTCACTGTTACAAGAACAATGAAAGGCAGTTTGGCATTTCTCCATGTGTGAAGTACACAATAGCGTAAGTATTTACACAATAACAGACAAATTTACATTTACACAAGAAAGATATGTACAAGTTATACATACACCTGCAACATACAGCACATCATACATATATGTATATATACATATATGCATCCATACATACATACACACACACACACACACACAACACACACACACACACACACACACACACACACACACACAACCACACATCACACACACTACACTACACAAACATACACATACATGTTATAATAAATAAAGTTATAATAAATACAGTTTAAAGAGGTAGGGGTGTTGGTTGCATTGAAGTATAATAGAAATACAATTTATAAATAAGGTGTAATGTCCATGAGTGTTGGCAGTGCAGTTATTCTCCAATCAGGGTGGAGGTAGGGCATGTTTGACAGCCTGTGGGTAAAAACTTCTGTTGAGTCTGTTTGTCTTTGACCTGATGGACCTGTAACGTTTACCAGAGGGAAGGGGGGAAAAAAGTGAGTGTCCAGGGTGCGAGGGGTCTTTGATGATGATGCTGGCTTTCTGCTGAAGTCTGCCAGTATAGATGTTTTTGAGGGGGGTTATTGAAGTGCCTATATATGAGGCACATGTGCAAAAAATGTTATTTAACAACGTTATTTAACAACTTTAAGGAAAGAAACTTTGCAGAACACAAAATAAGGTTATTTCATTAAATCAGACCAGAGAAAATCGAATGTATAATGTATGTATCTGGTAAATAATGCATAATGGATTATAATGAAAAATAATAGGTAATACACATTTTTTTGGTATTTTGGGCTATTTTATGGAACTTTTTAACATCATAGCTTTGTCCCTTAACTTCATCCCAACCATTAAATGGCACACTAAAAGATGAAATCGTGTAGATGTGACACACAAAATGTGACAGAGCAGGGTTGTTGTTGATAAACATTACTCGGATATATTCTTCCAAATTGGCTGTTGCATGTGAGTGTGAGATTGTGTGGATACATGTTTATTTTTAAGACTACAAAACTGGAAATCTGTCCTGGACTTAAACCTCTTTTCACCCTCATGTCAGTCAGGATAGACTCCAGTTCGTCTCTACCCAACTTCACTGCAACATCGTGGTTCTCATGTCCAGAAGACAGGATGACTGATCCATCACTAACCACTAAAATCCAGAATCAGTGGTGTTCACAAATTCCACGAAAGCCAAACCTAAATGTCTCACTGACGACCTGCAATGTTTCTGATGTTTTGAACATAGTCAGAACATGAAACGTCTGCATTATACATGAACTATTTTCGTTCATTCTGTAACTTGATGGTTTTGGGACAGGGTCATTTTCATTGGAACTCTACCCTTCTCAGCTTAATTAGATCTTCCATGGGCTTAAGCTCCCGCTGATAAAGGTCGCTTTACCACCTGGCTTTAGCTCAGGAGGTAGAGCGGGTGATCCAGTAATCGGAAGGTTGGTGGTCCAATCGTCGGTTGCTCCAGTTTGTAACAGTTTGGCAAGATATTGCTCTCTGATGTGTCACATCAGAGTGTGAATGTTAGATAGAAAAAAATGCTTGTATGAATGGGTGAATGAGTGATGAGCAGAAAAAAAGCTATATAAGAACCAGTCCAGTCCATTTACTGAGGCACACAAGCTATGCTACTATACAGCAACTGGAATATTACATATACATTAGACTTTCATTGTTAGGTGAGAAAACACGAGGTCTGAAAATTTTTTGTATGCTTAACTATGGTTCCTTGTAAGCCATTTGTAGGTTATGCATGATACAATCATAAAACTTTCATGACATTGTGTCATTCATTTTGTTGTGAATATTGATTCATTTTACAGCCATGAAAAGTGACTCCTGCTGTCGGATCAGCTGCAGTAAGAACAAGAAAGCAGAATAGGCCTTGCCCGTAGAGTTAATAAACTTGCGCTATCAGTTTTATAAACAGCAAAGTGTGGAAATGTGTTTATCATTGAAATTCTGTCAGGTACAGCACTATCACCGGATGGATCTGCAATGCAAAACACTTTCATTGGCATGTTTGTCTTTGAAAATGGGAATTTGTTGCAAAACTTTGTGCCGCATCCTTTCTCTCACTTCTAATTTCCCATCCCATTATTTCTTTCCCTCAGCCTCTTTCTCAGTCGCGCGTTCTTCGTCTATGTCCATGCCCGTGTTTTTCATCCCGTCCTTCTTTGCTATCAGTTCAGAGGAAGAAACAGATTGTCTACTCGCTCCCATAATCAATTTGTGTCAGTGTACCAGGTTTCTCTCTGAAAGTGCCAGTGCTGGGAGAACGCTTGGTATTCACAAAAAGAAATAACAGGCCACCATAAATTCTGTGGAAAGGCGCTGTCTGTTTCACTTATGTTTAGGGAGATCACCACCAGATAACGCTTGATAACATCTTCTGTACCGGTACCAGTGGCCCCGTGGGACTCCCCTTCTCTCACATCTCAGTTTTCAAGTGCCTTGGTTGTCAAGAGTAAACAACCACTTTCAATTACTAGGAGGCTGTTTGAAGCTGTTTGTTTAAAAAAAAAAAAAAATCCCAAAAAACCCAACAGAAAATCCCAGGAAAAAACAGTGTGTCTTTTTATTTATTTATCTTTCATTACTAGCTGAGTTTCTTTTGATAATTTGCATTTTTCACCTGGGGTTCAGTGAGCATTTCCTTCTACACTATGAACTGTCATCACAACGTCCCATGATAGTCTGTCAGATTTTAACAAACTACCACCAGCTGCAAAATTTCTGAGCTTTTCTAAATAAAGCAGTTTTTCATTTTTACCCCAAGGCAGAAAACTGCATTTAGGTAGATGCATAGCTGTACATTCAGTTATTCATTGAAATTCATGAGGTGAGGGGTAAAAAGAAACAAGCCTAATTTTTCATAAGCATGTTCACAACCATGAGGCCATTTGTAAAACCTGTTCAGATGAATACACATGAAATAAATGTTAACTCTCCTGACAGGCTATTAATAAAAGACCCCGGTGTTTGATTTAGAGGCAAGGCGAAGGTATGTAGCAGAGGAGTTAGGGATATTATAAGTGCTGTATCTTAACTTAGCTGATGTCTTTTAGGACCCTTGACTCCCTCGGGCTTGATCCTCTGATTGGGACTTCTCCTTATCCAGAGTGATACATGCCAGACAAATTTTCCAGCCAGTGTCGGATTGGTGAAACAACACTGTCTGGTGATATTCAGATTTATTCTGGCCATTGTGGCTGGGTGGGGACTAAACTAGATTATCTCAGTCACACAGGCCTAGAGACCAGTGGGCGACCATCCACAAGTAAAATGCGGATTCCCTAACTGGTTGGCTAATGGTTGCCAGAGATTTCTGGCTTTTGCCAGGCGAAATCAATCAAAAAGAAAAGTGTTGAACCAAAAACCTTGCGACTGCTTTAATCACCAGAAGATTGCTGCAGTCACCTGTACTTTGCATGGAAGTTACTAACTACATGCAAAGCACAGGTGAAGAATGGAAGAGGTTTGCCTTCAAAGTAAACGTTGGCTCTAACTGCTTAAAGCAACACATTTCAAAATCTGCAACTTTAATGTCAAATGCAGATGTTCTCCGTGCCCGGTTTCCATTATTCTTTTCACAGTTTCCTGCCACTTACCGAGTATTTGTTGAGTGTTTGCGTCTTCCATCCAACCAAGTAATCTATCAAGGTGATCAAAGGAATCACAAGGAGGTTTTAAGCACAACATCATACACATCTGTACAACCGCTATCTCTGAGTGACAGCAAGCAGTCTCCCACAAACACTCACCAACTGGCCAGAGAATATACATTTTAACCTAGCCACTGGTGATTACCAGAGTGTCGCTGACTGTTGTTGTGAGGCAGCTGGTGGCTTGAAACCCTCTTTTTGTTTTTGTCAATATTTTCCTTATTTTGAAGCTTAAGGTGAAATTACTGGGCTGGCTCCTTTCTTATGCTCCCCTCCGTAAACCTCCAGTGCTACTCGCCAGCTCTCTGTAATCTTCAAAGGAAGAACGTGCCCGCTCACCTGCCTGCTCTCGACTCACCTTCTCAGCCAACTTGCCAGTTGCCTCCTCACTCCTCCCACGGCACTGCTCACTGCTTATTCAAGTAAAACTGTTAACCCATACTCTTATGTTCCCGATCTTCCTTTTGGACTTACTCTCTTGCCTCCTCTCTAACAGAGTTCCCGTGTACCAGCTCATATTGCCACTGAATTCCTCCACCAACTGCCTTCAAATGATTAAATCCCCCAACTGTTCTCCAGGCTTTCATGATTGGGGCTTTAGCAGTTGGATTCACAGTGACTGTCAGCAACCGCCAACAACTTGCCAGGCCGTTGCCAACTAGTCTCTTGGCCTGTGTGAGTAGGGCTTTAACTGTGAGAGTAAAAACAAGTGTCCGGATTCTCACCATCATGGGATCTGATTTAACCACATGATGGTGAGAATCTGGACACTCTGAAGTGAGTTCAGTTTCTTGGATTGCTTTCATGGTTCAGTTGCACTTTTTGTCAAACAGCCATTTTGATTCATCCTGCTGGAAAAGCTACACTGCAAACAATATTAACACTAATTTTTGTGTTATTTAAGTATTCCAGCAAGCCGTGACATTGAACCAGCATGCACAATAACAGGAAGCTGAAAGAGATGCAATGAAGAGAATTCAGCAGTCATTTTTGCTTTGATGTGCCAAAGTATCTTCAGTAAAAGAAAAAAAAAGTTTAAGAGGCGAGCACTTACTCATTCAGTGTGCAGCCTTCATAAAGCTATTTCCAGAAAATTGTTTTTCATATTTATTTACAAAAATGTCCTAATTTCTCTTCTTGAACTGATTTTCAACTCTGGGTGATAGAACTGACTGAATGCTCAAAGCATAAGTAGGAAATATAATAAATAGAAAAATAAATGATCTATTGAACAGAGCCCGTGGTGGTGGATGCAATCAGCAGGTCTCAAACACAGGCTACTGAGGCAGTGTTGACGCTCAGAGCTGTTAGTTTACTAAGCAGGAAAAGGGGCTGATGTTTAACTCTTGCTGCCCCCAAACCCTGCTCCGTGCAACCTGCTGTGTCCACTGTTTCCCCACCGAGCTAAAAAAACACAGAGCTGCCTGTCTGCTGGTCAGCTGGCTCGTAGTGCAGGCCAGTATATGAGATTAGGAGATCAAGGGAACACAAGTCTGTCTTCAATGTGCCTGTAAGCCTCAGTAAAGTGTGTATACCTGAGTGACATGCGAGTACTAGGTCACTGCAAACGTGTTCGGTAGTTTGCCACGAGGACCACGAGGGCAAATGAAACATGTTCTGGAATTAAAACCAAATCCATACTTAATGAGATCTATGCAGCAACTGATGTGATAATCATCCTTATTTTATCGTGTTATTTCAGAGTAAACATCATTTAAACAGCAAAAACTAAAATTAATCTTTAACATTGCTGTATATAGCTCAAAGGAACAAGCGATTGTGGTGAAGTAATGTTTTGTACCGCATTTCAATTCAGTGAGAGGTGGGAGGCAACTAAGAATTTGGTTGGGGGTGGTGGTGGTGGGGTAAAGATAAGTTCAAAGCCATATGGAATGTGCATAGCAATGCATTACACTGTCATGGTGGGGATAGAGATTGCAGGCCCATTCTCACCAGGGGAAATGGTCCAATTATTAGATAATGTTCAGAACAAGTCATGGATTAAAGCTTTGCAAGAGTCAGGATGCTCTTCAAATGAAGATGGTTTGATTAGCATGCACTCAGCCTTTCCCGCTGCCACATGAAGTTTGAGGCTGAATGAAGCATTTCATCTCTCTTCTAACCATTGTTTGCAAATCCTTTGCAAGAAATACGCTGTCAAAATCAGCATTACTCTATCTCCTCGAAGTTCAGTGCCAAGAGTCTCACTGTGCATGTGAACAAATACTGTTTCTATGACGGGACTATAGTAACAGTATTTGTTCATGCTAATGAAATTTGTATTTAGAATACCAGCATTGCACACTGGCCAAATGTGTCTCAATTTTTTGTAGGTATGATTATAGTTATCGGTTAATTAGTTCAACTGGTCCAAAATATACCAAGATGGACCTATTTTACTTTCTGTTGATATATTTTATCCTTGAGACTCTACTACAGTAGCTTTACATGCTTTATGCTTCCAAATAAACCTTTCTATTCTGCTACTTAAGTCTTGGTGCAGTGCTTCTGATCAACCACTGTCTGAAACAAGCTGTTGCAGCTGCTATAATACAACTTTTTTTCTGATTGGCTGTTTTCATTTTTAATTAAAGTTTTAATTGGCATGCCGTGTGGGTTATGCAGATACCAAAACCTTTTCCAAACGATGACCACTTAAAGACATCATACAGAGCAGACTGATGCCTGATTAATGGCAGCTCAAAGGGATTATTTGACATATGCTGACCACTTTATCAAACTCTTTGACTGATTGATCAGCTGTTACATAGAGCAGAACAGCCTATACCAACAATATTTATGATTTCTGAAAATAGAGCTACATCAGCTGGTTATTCCAGCACAAAAACGAATGAGGAATAGCAGTAACAAGCCTCAAATCCTCAGCTATGACGCTGAGTCCCACTGTGAGATAATTTTTGGGTTTTAACAAGAGTGGAGGCTTCACATCTGTCTTGGTCTGAGCGTAGCTGCTGGTACTGACAGACGCTGAAGTCGTCACAGCTGTTGCTGGATGTGCCTGCTGTTGCAAAATATATTGAAATATATCAGTTCACTCTCAAAGCCTCAAGAATTTCACAGCAAGTTGGCAGAACAGTTTTACTGTTTATACACAGCATCCTAAGTAGAACCTGACTGATATTTGGTGATGCACAAATCCAACATTTTTGGTGGATATATTCTTTCAGACAAACAAAACACAAACAGAGTTCTCTGGCATTTGCTATGTATTTATTTACCTACTTATGTACGCCGACTGTGTTTTTGGCGTTCCAAACAGGATTTGCCAACATAGAAGTTGCAGAGCGCCCTCTGGTGGGCCAACTATGCAGCATCAACAATCAGAGCATAATTGAAGGGTGTCTCTCCCATTCGTTACTATCTGAAAGGTTTCACTGGACTTACTAAACTCAACTAAAACTTCAAACTGCAATTATTTGGGACCATCACTTTAAAAGTTCAAAATATTATTCTCCTTAATTTAAGACTATTCATGTGGAACTTCATATAAATTATATGTTTTTATTCATAAGTACTGAATAAGAATTGAGCCACTAAACTGAGCTTGTTCCTCTCACAAAAAAAAAGTGTACTCTAATGGTGCTTAATGCCACCATTCTCAAAGCCGCATTAATAATTAATCAGTGCATCCAAACGTTATTGGAAGACTCATTGTTTGTGAGGCAAGGCGTAGGTGGGTCATTCTTTACATCCACTCTACTTGCAAAGAATGACCCACGGCTGCACCTGTGTGCTACAATTGTTTATTACTTATAGCAAAAACTAAATTTTCTTGGGGCTATTTAATATGTTTGGATTTAATATTTCATTTTGTGCTGTATACGTGTGGTAACTTGCACTGAATTTCTGAATAGGTAACAGTTGAAGCATCACAATCAGTAGGAGCAGGGAATGGAGTAAATTTTACTCTGATCGCAACGTATTCTTATTTAGGCTTCATGCATCCATATGGCATTTCCATGGCATGTGACTTGAGCAATGGAAAGACGTGCTCCTTCTTAGTTTCTCTGATTATTGATTATTTTATGTACCTCAAATCCGAGCATGGTCGTTGTCATAGTAAAACCAGCATTGCAACACTAGAGAGAAACAGCTTGAGATTGCTGCTGGTTAACATGTAGTTTTAATGAGCCACGAGTCAGTCTCCATTTCATTCTTGTTCAGTTGTCGGGCAACAAAACACAAAAAAATGTAAATCAGAACACTTTTAATAGGTTCTTTGGTGACTCTCAAAGAGAGTCACCAAAAGTAAGAAAGAAAACACCTACAGCATGCAGGCTAAATCATGCCATTGTTCATTTTGTTTTAACAAGTGTTAAACCCCATACATGCGCAATTGCTCCTTTTGATTACATAGAGTGTCATCAAGTATAATTCTGTCTTTATTTTTCCCCCTTTTTGTACACAAGTCAAAACTGTTCTAATAGAAATGGATGAACTAAACTAATCACATCCTTACTGCCACTATAGGAGCTGAGAGGGTAAGTAGCAGCCATGTACTGCTAATCAAGTGCAGCTGATTAACTGATCATTAGCAAGTGTGAGAGTCTCAATACAAGCAGAAGTTTTGGCAGTTTGCCTGTCTCGAGCGTTCAGCTGTATGTTAATACAATACCACAGTCTTCCCAGGAAATTCACCTCAAGGTCAGACTGTGCTCAGAACGAAACCCCAAGCACTACATCTCAGACTCCACTGACCTCAGTTGGCATGTTAAATATTAAAGTTCATGACAGAACAATTAGGAAAAGGCTGAACAAGTATGACTTGTTTTAAACGGATACCAGGCTTGTTCTTCAGCCACAGGATCTTGGCACCTTGCACTCATCGAGTCGACCATGAACTTTTCTGTATACTAAAGGATTATAGGGTCATGTGGGAGGCTATCTGTTTGAAATTAGGTCATGGAACAGGTCAATGATCCCATCGGCGTAGCTTTGTGCTGAACATTGGGGCGGTCAAGAGATCTGTCTAAATAAATAAATAAATCTGGGTAAATTCCCAGATGATTAAACATGCAACTATTTTGCTGGTAATACCTGAAATGAGTAAAGAAAATCAAGTCTATTTACGCAAGATAATTCGTAATTTTATTTGGAGGGTTATATTGGTTGGGTCTGATTATTGGGGGGGGGTGTCATAACCAGTGTTGGGACTAATAATAATAAGTAACTACGTTATTATTGTGGTAACGAGCACGGTAACTAGTTATTATGCCAAAATCAGGAACGCGTTACTCGTTACTGGGATTTAGATAGGGCCGTTATTCGTCACTTCGTGTGGTGGCTGTCGCGGAGCTTCCACAGATTCAATAACATTAGCAAGTGGTGGATGCCAGCAGGTGGATGAAGGAAAAGGGAGGCAAGAGAAGAGACCCGTAGCGGCCGCCGGTCTGAGTGTCAGGTGAACTGAACTTCAGGTAAGAAGTTATGACCTGCAGTCAGTGTTGGGTGTAATGCGTTGCTAAGTAACGCGTTACTGTAATTAAATTACTTTTCCATTGGAAAAGTAGAGTAACTAATTACTGTTCATTTTTAGGTATTTTAATTACAGTTACTTACAATGTACTTGTGTTACATAGTAAAATATTTAAACTCGCTGAATATCATTGTTTAATTTCAATAATTTATCTTCTAAACGTAGAAGTAAACTCTGCCGCTTTAACATCGCTGTAGTGCAGGTGCATGTCATTTCGCGCCAGTTTGCTGCATAGTCGTATTCTATGTAGTAACTAGTTACTTTGAAAGTAACGAGTAACTTGAAGTAACTGAGTTACTTTTGATAGAAGTAACTAGTAATGTAACTAAGTTACTAATTTAAAGTAACTTACCCAACACTGGTCATAACCCCCAACCCCCCTTGGAAATTACGCCCCCTGAATGATCCTAAGCCCAAAAAATTCTCAACAATCATGTGAATTACTAAAAATGTCAAACAGAAAAGGATTACTGCAGCTATTGATATAATCTCCCATCACATCCTCCTCCATAGATTTTGCGCAACTTCAGTGTTTTGAAAAAAATGTGTGCCCCTGTGTGCTAATTTAAATATTAGACAAAGATAACACAAGTAAACACAAAATGCAGTTTCTAAATTAACGTATTTATTTTTAAGGGGGAAAAAACCTTTATGGCCGTTTGTGAAAAAGTGATCCCCAAGATATTTGGAAAATAGTCTGTTGACTGACAAGATGAAAGTTGAATGTTTTGGAAGGTGTGTGTCCCATTACATCTGGCTTAAAACTAACTCAGCGTTTCAGAAATGGACATCATAACAACAGGTAAAATATGGTGTTGGTAGTGTGATGGTCTGGGACTGCTGTGCTGCCTTGGTACCTGAAGGAGGTACCATCCTGAAGGAGAATATCTGGCCATCTGTTCTTGACCTCAAGTTGAGGACAGTGAACCAAAACACACCAGCAAATCCACTTTGAATGGCTTAAGAAAAACAAAGAGAAGTCTCTGGAATGGTCTAGTCAAAGTCCTGACCTGAATCCGATTGAGATGCTGTGACATGGCCTTAAAAAGGCCCTTCATTCTCGAAAATCCTCCACAATTCTGCAAAGATGAGTGTGCCAAAATTCCTCCACAGCGCTGTAAAAGACTCATTGGCAGTTATTGCAAACACTATCCATACTCACAGATAGCAATCCATTTCGGTTAATTACGGTGTGCCCAGGGCACCGTCTTGGCCATTTTCAGCTTTTTTTTGGTCTATTCAATCTACTCGCCCCACTACTATGAGCCTTTAGTTGCTCTGCTCCAAGACTTTTGAATGTTCTTCCACCAGATCACAAGACCAGAAATTCTATTTCTATTTTTAAATCATGTCTAAATACCCATCTGCTCAGAACTGCATACCCTTCATTATAACATGGTCTTAGTCTATTGCTACTTTGATCTTGACTGTTCGGCTATATCTGTCTTGCAAGTTTTTCCTCCTGTGGCTAGGCATTCACACTCCCATAAAATGCCATTTTACTAAATGAGATATATTAACCTATGAGGAAACATACTCCTCATCAGCTCTCTCTTAAAAACAAAAAAGAGTGATTAACACATCTTCTTTAATAGTGCTTTTTGGAGGGGCTGCTTTCAATTTGGCTTTCATTCAATTGCTCTCTTGAAAGACAATCTTTTATATCTTTAAGCAGTAAATGGTGACTATAATGAAAATGACATTAACAATTCTTAAAAAGAAAATGTTTTAGGCTCATGATGAGGGATCACATTGTGCATTACACTGGAATATAATGTTAGAATAGAAAGAGTGTCGCCCCTCTGCCTATACTGTAAAACTTAGTGCACTATAGACATCTGCATCCAACAATGGTCCAGATTTTTATTTTGTTTAATATTGATATATTTTTGGCAAATAATAACACATGTTGACCCTCTCAATAAGATCTGAGTCTCGTACCACACTTTATGACAGATTCCACTGTTTACTTGGGATTTTGTCTGCATCAAAGTGATGGTGCTGTTAAGGTCTTCTTCCTCATTACTACAGCCACACCATCTAACTTTACTAAAATGTGACTAAAAGTTCTCCAGATGATGAATTATTCACATCTTAGCAACCCTTGTTAGTTACATTTTTATTTTACACAGGAAGTTAAATATCGATTTAAGTCCAATTGTTGCTTCAGAAAAAAGAAAAGAAAAGTTTCTGGATTTGTAATATAAATTCATATCGAGGGTTAGCAAATTCAGCACAAGGTCAGACGAGGTTGTGCAATGCTCAGATAAACTGCAAAAAATCAAGGAGCTACAGCTCAGACTCTACAGGCCTCAGCTGGTATGTTAAATATTAAAGTTCATGACAATAGAAGAAAGCATCTTCTCTCAAAAAAGAATATGACAAAGCTTAAGTGTGAGTCTGGCCAAACTACAAGACTTCTTGAACTATGTATTTTGGACAAGACAAGACTTAAGTGAAGATATCAGAACATAATGCACAGCAGTACGTTCGATGAAAATCAAACACAGCATATCAACACAAACACCTCATACAGGCTGTCATACGGGTGGTACAGGAGTGGTAATTTTTGCTTGATTAACAGCCATGGGACCTGTTATTGAGTCATGAGTGAACTGTGAATGGATTTGTATACTAAAGGATTTTATAGTCAAACGTGAGGCCATCTGCCCAACAGCTAAAGCTTGGTGCAAACTGGGTCATGCAACAGGGCAATAAGTACAACAGAGAGTCGACCACAGAATGGCTGAAAAAGAAAAGAATCAATATTTTGCGGTGGCCCAAGTCCAGACTTCAACTTGTTTGAAATGCTCTGGTGGGACCTTAGGAGAGCTGGGCATTACCAAATGCATGGAAACCTCAGTGAACTGAAGCAAAGTGGTAAAGAAGAATGGGCCAAAATTCCTCCAAAATCATATGAGAGATGATAAAGTTATGGACAAAAGGATTAATTCAAGTTATTGTTGCCAAAGATGGTTCTACAAGCTACTGATTAACGGGTTGTCCTCAGTTTTTCACAGGACCAAAGCTTGCTTTTACACATAATTTTATGTATAGAAAAAAATGCTCTCATAGTCTGAGTCAGCCATCTAAATATACAAAGAGTGAATCTACAAGAGTGATGTGATTTGTCTTGACTGCTGCAGTGCTTGTCGCATCAAGCCTAGTCCCTCCAAAGCCCTTTAATAAATAGAAAATGAGATATGACAAAGCAGTATCTAGATATTCAGAAAATTCACTATTGACTGTCTTAACATCTGTCACAGTTATACATGTTATCAAATGCCAGATGACAGATAAGCCTGGGCTTCGGATTTGATTATGATCAGATGTACTGCATGTATGAAGTGCAATCTTCAGCTTTTTTTTTGGAAAAAAATCCATTCATTATAGTCATTTTATTTCAGTAAACCAACCAAACCTGTAAGCAAACGTGATGAAGCAATGCCTTTAATAGAGGTGACAGCCAGCAGCATGTCAGCATATTATAATGGCACCTTGAAGAACAACCATGCTTTATGAACAAAAAACAGATGCAGGCAAAAGTGCTCCAAACCCATAAACAGTGCAATTATCAAAGCACTTTCTCGAGCAAAAACACAAACACTAAGAGGTGTCTGTCAATATAGAGACACTGCTCATATTAAATCAGACACACAGGGGGACACAGATGTGACAGTGGAAATGGATTGAAAGCGAAGTGATATTAAGGACAGAAAAACACGAGCAAAACGGAAAAATCTGGTCAAATGAGTTCCCGATTGCCATGGGAGAGTAATGGTATGAAACAGCTCTTCTCTTTGACTTTTGAAAGGAGCAGACACGCATGGGTGTCTCAAGAGACCAATAAATGGTGCAGTAAATAGAAACCGCAAGCAGATCAAAGAAACGGTATTCACATCAACCTAAAAAATCCAAAACAAACTCCCAAACACCTGAGCACATATGGGAGGGAAAAAAAAGAGAGGAAACCTCAGGAGAGGGAATATGAAAGCGATACACCCTGTTTTAAAAGAGGTACAACCCATTTGAAAATGGCTGGGCATGCATCCACTGGCATATTAAGTAAAACTAGATAATGCAAAAACTACTAAAAGTACTTTGCTAAACCATCACAAACAAATGCTATGTTTGTTCAGAAAATAGAATAAAGCTAAAACCATCACCTCACTGCAGTGACTCGATTTTAAAGACCAGCCACTAACTAAAGAGGCACCTGAGAGTCACAGTGCAGGGCACAATAAGCCAGGTTAACAGTGCAGCCGGCAGGAGTCTGTGCACGGAGCAGCAGAGAAGGAGGGAAAAACGACAGGAGAGACAGCAGATTGTTGCTAAATTAGGTCCTCAACAGTTCTCCAATCTCCAGTGGCTAAATGCACCTGTATATGTGACTTTGTGTGACTTGTGAGAAGTTAGTGTCGTCTGATGTGTGAGAGAAGTAGCAACGGCTGCCAAAGCCAGAGAAGTGTGAATCCTTTAGTCGCTTAACTTTAGTCAACCCTGAAGTGAGCAGATAAGCTCAGAGTGCAGAATATGGTAGTAGTTACTGACAAGTATGAGAGCTCTCCTCTACCACTGCTCATATTTTCAGTAATATTCCAAAGAAAACCTCTAATATTTTCAAATTATTTTCTAAAGTGGAAGTCTTCTGACCGTGTAAGTACATCAGATCACAACGTTCAACCCAACAGCTGCAGGTTGAGTGGTATTCAGTGGTACTCAACTACACACACCAGTATATGCACACCCTGCTACACAATTCCCAACATTAACAAGATTCCCAACAGGGGATTAGGAGGTAGAGTAGGTCAACTACTAATCAGATGGTTGATAGCTCAATCCCCAGGGCCCAGTCCACATTGTGACATGTTCTTGGGCAAGATGTATCTGTGTGTGTCTCAAAGGCACAGAATAAAAGTGCTGCTAAATATGTGTGTGCAAATGGGTGATTGTTTTCTGTAGTGCTTTGAGTCCTCAGTGTAGAAAAGCAGTAGCCTAAGTACCAGTCCATTTTCCATTTTGCCCAAATTAGGTAAGTGATCGCTTTTTGATATGGTCGGCAACACAGCATGTTGTGTTATATCCACCACTGAATTGATAAAACGTGTCTTTAAATATCGACCGAGTAGATGATAAAGCTTTTTGATATAACAACATGACTTAACCCTGTTTCACATCATGGCTCTAGCGTGCTGTTCAGCTGTAGCAATAAATGGAAACTGTCCCTCTTTTATCAGCGTTTATTTGAACAGCTTGTGACGGTTTAAATAAAATGTTTACTACTTGGAGAATATTCGAACTGACTCTGGATAAGTTCATACTCTTCTAATGGAATAATAAACACAAGTCCTATTACTAGACGCCTGGTTCGTCTCTGCAATAATGCGTTGTTGCGCAGAAACACTTTGCAATGAGAATGAAAGGCAGAATTTATAATTGCTTTTCTTTCAATAAACACAAGGCGTTTTTCTTTCTTTTTTTCATTTAGAGAAAGCACAAGATGTTGCTTAAATTATTAACTCAGGAGCTGAAGCTTCAGCAAAGCAAAAGCTTGATGTCAGCGTGCTGGAATTTTCTTAGATGTGTCACGTCAGGCAAATTTCCTAACGCATGATTATTTCCTGGTGCATGGCTGTACATCACTGTACCTTTTTAGCACATTCATCATTACTATGAAAAAGTAATCATTGCTGGCCACATGCATCCTGTTTTGCCACATTTGTTGTGATGATTATTCATTAAAATCAAAACTTCAAACATTCCCTAAAAGCTGCAGAAGACTGTAGTGATTTTTCCACCTTGATTCTTCCAATGTACTGATACACACTGAGTGGGACGTATTAGGGAGAAGTTGAACATTTTGTCTTCAGAGGTGATGTGTTAGCAGCAGAAAAGAGCAAGAATTTGAGTTAATTTGACAAACTGTGACAAAATTGTGACGACTGGTCAGAGCATCTCCTAAACAGCAGATCTTGTGAGGTGTTCCCAGTCTGCAGTGGTCAGTATCTATCAAAAGTGGTCCAAGGAAAGAACAGCGGTGAACCAGTGAAGGTGGGCATGGGTGCCCACGGCTGGCCCGTGTGGTCTGATCCAATGGACAAACTTCTGTAGCTCAAGTTGTAAAACTTGATGCTGGTTCTGATAGAAACATGTCAGAATACACAGTGGTGGTCATGGTAAACCAGATTTAAAGGAAATCTTTTGCATTCGGCCCAGAGACTCGTCTTCAGGCTCACAGACTGGTTAAACGGGCTAAAGATGTTATTTTGAGGATAAATCTCTGCAGATTAACATACACAGTCCTCAGTTTTTCAAAAAAAAAAAAAATAGATCCTGAATGTTTTGTCCAAATATTCAGAGCACCACAAGTACATGATGTACTGCTCATATGTTTTTCCATCCATTTAGCTGTGTTAGAGTATGTAAGGACAATGATGGTGCGTTGCTGAGACCAGGAAGCTCTCTGTAATTAGTAAAACACAGATAAAAATGCTGAATCTTAAAGGAATGGACTTTAAATTCTACATCCTTTGGGGCTTGTTAGTTCCACACTTCTGACCAGTTTGGGTAGAGCCAGTACTCTGTATCCATCTGTAGTGTTTTCAAGGAGGCAAATGAAATGAATGCAATTATAGCCGATTTTAAGCTATTTATAATGGCTCATAGCTTGTTCCCAGTGGCTGCATCATTCATTATTTTTGAACACTCCAAAAGTCCTTAAAATATAGAGCAGCAGCTCACAGATATATATATATATTTATATGTGTAGAGCAGCACATGGTTGATAGAAAGATGTTTGAACTATGAGTGCAGGATGTGTCTGATACAGGAGACAGCTCATAACACGCTGACACGTTGCTGTCTTATCACAACATGCCGTAAAAACAGCAGCCAGGCAGGAGGGGTCTACCACTGGCTACTTTTAAAACGTCAGCCACACCATAGCAGGGCTGTGCACACAACAGACAACATTCGGGGCTCTTGGAAGACTTTATTTGACTTTGTTTAATTGTTTTTGATTGCTGTATTTTTGTTTGTTTTTGATTTTACAAGACATTAACATGTAAAATATTAATGTGTAAAGCAGTAAAGTCAGGCTCAGTGGGTTCAATGAATATCTGGTCCTCAATAAGAATGGAGAATTTAAAAATCTGTATTTCTATTGTGAAAAACATTTTACATAATCTTAGCATCGTCCTCTATCACACCGACCCTCTGCATGTCCTCGAGTCTTCCTTTTCCCCCTCCTGCCTCGCAGCTCCCTCTACAACATCCTTTGTTAAACATATCCACTAACCCTCCCCTGCACTATCCAGACCGTCTCAACCTTACTTCTCTGTCTTTGTCTCCAAACAGCTGAACCTCAGCCCAGCAAAGTTTCATTCCAATAATACATGTGACTGATTTTCATTGACAAACCTGCTCTTCGGTGAGGTTCTTTGTTTTGTTTTAGTGTCCTTGTCCCGATCTCTCGAGTCTACTGTACTGCACGGCCTAAACTTTCTAAATGTTGTTGTTTTGTATTCTGTGTGTGTGACTTTGCCTGCAATTACAGAATAGAGTTTCCAACCAGGGGGAAAGGTGAGAAGAAGTGCAGTCATCTGCCACTGAAGTGACCTTTCAAGTTGATGTGCGGATTCACATTTAGAAGCTGCGCTCTCGTCTTTCGGATGCATGCGTCATTGATCTGGCTTGAAGAAGACAGCTCAGCGGGCTATTTTTAGCATCTTACACCACGAAAAAATAGCGGACACAATATCTGCCACATTCGTTACTGAGAATATGTGCATTTGTCCTCCCATTAAAAATAAGCATCGACATTCACGTAGAATAACAGGGAAAGGTCTTTTTAATGCAAAAATATCCACGTGAGTTTAATATATTAATGTATATATTTTACATATTTATCCTCTAAACACACACACACACACACACACACACACACACACACACACACACACACACACACACACACACACACCTCTGGATAGCTTTTCAACATCCAGTGAGCTGTAAAGCAGGTGACATTGTTTGAGTTTATTTGCTGCTTTGGTAACTAAACTTACTGAAATGCTGCTTGAGTAACATAACAGAAGTCCAACATGATTCATAAAAATGCATCTTATAAACATCAGAAACGGTTTAACTCATTAGCAAGCAAACTTAAGGAGGCTGCTTACCCAAATAAAAGATGCAAATGAGAATAGAAGACTGGATGGTTCCTGTGTATGAGCTGACTCAGCAGGGATGATATTAAATCAGGAAAGTTGACTTTCGAGAGAATAAATATTTGGAAAGCAAGACAGAATTCCTTAGAGGCTGACTCCATTATGTTTATTTATTGCATTATACAGTATTATATTTATTTGTTTCTGCCTTTACATAAAGAGAGACATTTCCCCAATAATCTGAAAATGAAGTGACTGACACTGCTTCCATTTTCAATCTTCAATTTGCTCCTGCATTCAGTTGTCCAATTCTATTTAGTCACCATCAAAAAATTTTATTTCAAAATTACTTACTTTGTCATTTGTGACCTTCGAATGTCTCACAGAATAAAATATATATAAATAAAGTGATAACATTTTATATCACAAAAAGCCAAACGTCAACTGTGGACATGTGTGTATCCGAGATGCTTCAGTAATGTGGGAAAAAATAGCCTGTCCTGTCTCCTTTGATCTCTGTGACCTTTGTGTTCTTTCTACTTTCATAAAAGTCATTGTTCGAATGCACAGATGCACTCTTCCCACTGATCCGTTAACTAAATAAACAAATAACTGAACAATATATTCAGCTGTGAGCCAGTTGAGTCTCTTGTCCTGCGGTGTTAGTGTTGGACAGTCATAGACTGCGACTGATCAATGGCTGATCAATCATCGGACGTTATGGCACTTTTTTTTGCAGTGAAGTGAGTTTGGTGAATTGGCACACGCACCAATAACAGCTCTTGGTTAGAGTGGCTCTCCTGCTCATAGCTCGTTTTCTGGAGGCCAGAACAGGGACTATCACCACCAACAGCTGCAGTCCAGGATGATGGAGATTAATGTCACTGGTGAGCCAGCTTAATGACATCAGGGATCGACACAACTGCAACTGGAAAGTATGGAAAAATGTAAAGGCATCATCTGGTTAGCTATGAGTGAACTTTCACAGCAGATTTTATTATATCACCTATTACTGTATGTTTTAGAAATATACTGCTAACAAGATATGCTGTAAGATCAGATACTTTATTGTTCCCAAGGAAACTAGACCGAACAGTCAAGCAAGGACATGGATCCTATAAAAATAAAAAGTACAAAAAAAAAGGGCAGACATCAACAGGTTCACACTGAGCACATGTGACGGATGCAAACTAGTCACTGTGGTGAACATTATGCTTTCTGCACCATCATCAGTGAAGAGAGTGCCAGTGGCAGACTTGCCAGTTCTGGCTTCGTGGTGCTGGCTTGGGAACACGGGTCCCACTAAAGGATGCTGAACCCTCACGCCACCCTCACGGAGTCTTAATGTGATAATTTTGAAAGCTTTGTAGGACTCTGGCAGCGCCCATCCTGTTCGTCCTCACACAAAGGAACAAATACTGTTCATGCATGCTCTCCTCCTGTAATTGCCGTCGTCTGGTATGTGCTGGGACACATATAGTAGCAAAACCTTGTAATGCTGCTTACGGATGCGCCATCCTGGAGTAGTTGGACCCTGAATGGCCTGCGGGTACCTTCTCATGGCGCTCACAGTGACAAGAACACTAAAAAACTACAAAACAAGACAAAAAATAAGTCTGGAGGAAAAAGGAGATATGGTCTGTGGCCACCACCCGTAAACCCTCGCACCAAAGCAGGTGAAGCTGATTCACAATGCTTTATCCTTCCTAACCGAACAGAATGATATCCGATGATGATACTGTGTGTTAGACTGCGATGACCAAGTGCTCCCCTAATTTTCTTTGAGCAGCGTATATTTACTATACTTAATACAAACAGTCTGCCTGATTAAAGTGTGATGTTCTTAAGTGTTTGGACTGTGATTGTTTTCATTCCTCATTCCTGTTATCTTCCGTTAATGCTTCGTGGCTCCATATCTGCGTGTACCCTAAAGTTAGGAACTGTATAAACCTCTGCAGAGAATCACTGCCGCTATGAGGACTTGTCGTTCGGCACCTTGACGTCAAAAAGTAATTTATCCCATGTCTGTGCTGTGCTGAAACCACGCATGTAAAGTTAGTGAGCTGTCATACTGTCCCATTAAATATCTGGCACTTCACCTGTAACTTATGATTTGTAGAGATTTCACAGACATGCACATAAGACACAAACACATTTCTGTCTCATACACTTTCATTTAATTGCTTTTCTTATGTTTTCTTTTTAGCTGCAGAGCTCTGAATACTAGAAGTCCAGTCTGTGTTTGTAGTACTGTGGATTTTATTGTAAGGTAATATATAAAAATACAAAACAAATGTGACCAGATAAATGTTTCAAACTGAGCATTTAAATATTTCATTTTGCTTCACTGTGTAAGGTTTTAAGAGGGTGGGCTGCCAAAGATTGAAGTGAACTGATGTTTTTTTTTACTCTTTATTTAGCAAGCCAAAGTTCAGTCCAGAGCAAAAGCCCATATTACTTGCTGTCTGTGCTCACAGCCATATACTTTGCTCTCTTGTTTCTGTGATAGTCTCAGAAACTCGCTCATTTTGATGTGGGCTCTTGAAATGTGAAAGAGAAATGCAAGCCATCAGCTGTACATTACAGTTGCCGCCCACGCAGCATCAGTTTGGGGCTGACAAAAAGGCTTGCTGGGTTAAAAAAAAATTGAAGGAGATAATTTTAGCATCAGTGTCTTCAGCCCTAGATGCAGTATCTGTAAAAGATCATGTGGGAATGAAAAAGAGAGGACAGTATGCATAAATGACTGAAACGCTATGCTTGTTTATTGGAGGGTTATAGCTACAGTACTGTGCAAAAGTCTTTAGCCGCCCCTCAATTTTATATATTTTATGTTGGCTGCTTTTTCCTTCATTTTCATGCCAGTCCTTGTACCTATCGGTCATGGACTGGCCTCCCCAGGCCTCTATGTTACTGGAGCAATGTGGGATCATCTTTACAGAAAACAGAACAAATTTTTTTTTTCACATAACCAAAGACAACCAGGAATCAGTGGCTGATGATAGAATCTGTCTTTGTAACATCTAGGTGAAAGCTCAGTGGAAAGGTCTTTACTGGAACTTTATTTGAACTGGAATTGAGTCCTATTCACTTTATATTGGTAGATCTTTTCAATGTGCAGTACATTCAGACATAGGAAACCTCAGTAAAAGTTGCTCATGCAAAGGTGCCCTAAAACAGCTGGATTTTGGGATGTGGAGGCAGATTAGGAATTCTCGTGGACACTGAAAATGGTGCACTAAAATTATTATTATATTTCCAAAAATATGCTGATTGCCTTGTCATTCATAGTAAAGGAGGCCCAACCAAGTACCAAATGTATAAATGAACATGGTTTTCAAATGTGTGTATACATATATGATAGATTATATTAATATATTAATAAGTAAACATTATAGCTTAATTTTAATGTTTATATAATATTATATATATATAGATTAATATAGTTATATGCAACATATCATATTAATATATATATATGCATGAATATTATACCGGATACTGCAAAATGTCTTATCGTCATGTTACATATATTTATATATATTATATATAATATACTACTATACCTATAATATACTATATATATATTATATTACTATATATTTATATATGTACACATGACATATATCTAATAATTTCAGATTCTTACATGTTGAATTTCATGCGCTATGAGCTCATTAATCATCAAGAAAATTAAATGACAAGAGCTACTGAAATATTTCACTTCAGCAATCCACATAATATAAAACATTGAAAGCTTTCATTATTTAATTAACCATAAAGAATAACCTTAGATCACCTATGAAGTGCTATACAGGGAGTGCAGAATTATTAGGCAAATGAGTATTTTGTCCACATCAGTCCTCTTCATGCATGTTGTCTTACTCCAAGCTGTATAGGCTCGAAAGCCTACTACCAATTAAGCATATTAGGTGATGTGCATCTCTGTAATGAGAAGGGGTGTGGTCTAATGACATCAACACCCTATTAGTGTGCATAATTATTAGGCAACGTCCTTTCCTTTGGCAAAATGGGTCAAAAGAAGGACTTGACAGGCTCAGAAAAGTCAAAAATCAGTGAGATATCTTGCAGAGGGATGCAGCAGTCTCAAAATTGCAAAGCTTCTGAAGCGTGATCATCGAACAATCAAGCGTTTCATTCAAAATAGTCAACAGGGTCCAAGAAGCGTGTGGAAAAACCAAGGCGCAAAATAACTGCCCATGAACTGAGAAAAGTCAAGCGTGCAGCTGCCAAGATGCCACTTGCCACCAGTTTGGCCATATTTCAGAGCTGCAACATCACTGGAGTGCCCAAAAGCACAAGGTGTGCAATACTCAGAGACATGGCCAAGGTAAGAAAGGCTGAAAGACGACCACCACTGAACAAGACACACAAGCTGAAACGTCAAGACTGGGCCAAGAAATATCTCAAGACTGATTTTCTAAGGTTTTATGGACTGATGAAATGAGAGTGAGTCTTGATGGGCCAGATGGATGGGCCCGTGGCTGGATTGGTAAAGGGCAGAGAGCTCCAGTCCGACTCAGACGCCAGCAAGGTGGAGGTGGAGTACTGGTTTGGGCTGGTATCATCAAAGATGAGCTTGTGGGGCCTTTTCGGGTTGAGGATGGAGTCAAGCTCAACTCCCAGTCCTACTGCCAGTTTCTGGAAGACACCTTCTTCAAGCAGTGGTACAGGAAGAAGTCTGCATCCTTCAAGAAAAACATGATTTCTCATGCAGGACAATGCTCCATCACACGCGTCCAAGTACTCCACAGCGTGGCTGGCAAGAAAGGGTATAAAAGAAGAAAAACTAATGACATGGCCCCTTGTTCACCTGATCTGAACCCCATTGAGAACCTGTGGTCCATCATCAAATGTGAGATTTACAAGGAGGGAAAACAGTACACCTCTCTGAACAGTGTCTGGGAGGCTGTGGTTGCTGCTGCACGCAATGTTGATGGTGAACAGATCAAAACACTGACAGAATCCATGGATGGCAGGCTTTTGAGTGTCCTTGCAAAGAAAGGTGGCTATATTGGTCGCTGATTTGTTTTTGTTTTGTTTTTGAATGTCAGAAATGTATATTTGTGAATGTGGAGATGTTATATTGGTTTCACTGGTAAAAATAAATAATTGAAATGGGTATATATTTGTTTTTTGTTAAGTTGCCTAATAATTATGCACAGTAATAGTCACCTGCACACACAGATATCCCCCTAAAATAGCTAAAACTAAAAACAAACTAAAAACTACTTCCAAAAACATTCAGCTTTGATATTAATGAGTTTTTTGGGTTCATTGAGAACATGGTTGTTGTTCAATAATAAAATTATTCCTCAAAAATACAACTTGCCTAATAATTCTGCACTCCCTGTATGTAAATGCAAATCCTCAAAGGTCAAGTTAGGCTCTCAGTAGTTCTTATTGTTTTTCTTTGTGCTAACTTTGTTTTTCTTCAGCTTCCTTTTCGGCTCTTATTTCAGGAGCAAATATGAAGGTTAGACTGCAGCATGTGTCACCCGATGCCATGTCCTCAGCTCTCAGGCTGTCTCGCTTTCCCTCTCTTTCTTTTCATGTCACTCTCCGCGACTCGCCCTTTCTTTTTCTGATGTCTGGGGCATAAAACGCCTACATAGACTTGCCCACCTGTCATCACAAACAGGCATCTGAAACATGTTATTCCAGCAGCTCCCATATTTCACTTTCAAAGCCAGGATTAATTAATTTTTTCCCCTGGTACTGCTGCGAGCCACCTCTCTGCTCCCATCACTGCTCCACCAGACCCTTCACCAGGCCTTTTGTTGTTCAGCTGCTGACTCTCTGTTTCCCTCTGCAGCCTCGGGCACATACGTAGGAGACCTGTTTCCAGGGGAATGTGACAGAATTTGTTGCAGTTGCCTCAGTCCATCCCAGACTCTGTCCTCACCTCGATGCATGGCGCCCAATGGGCTTTTACCCTCTTTTTCAACTCACTAGGTGGTCTCCAGCGCTGACATGTCTAAGTCAGTGGAAATCATTCTTCAAGGGCTGAGAGAGCCCTTAGAGATGATTCAGTTTTCTTTCATGAGAAATCCTCCTGTAAGTGTCAAAGACAGTCAGTCAGAGAGTAAAGGAGAGCAAAGGTTCGGAGCACTCAGAGCTTTCACCTTCAAAGAAAAAAAAAGTTGGAGAGTTCTTGGTGCTTCGCTTCATTGAAAGCACACTGACCACCCTCACATGAAAGGAGGGCCCGAGATGACCTGTGTTAAGATTGTTTCCCCAAAATTTCAGCATTAGAAGTAGATCCTCTTCAGCTTCAAAACCATGGGATTTGTTTTGTTACATTTCATTTCATTTATTTGTTTCACACATGGTTCAACAGTATTTCATTTCCTACATATAAAACCTCTTTCCCATTTATATAACACTGCACCCATGAGTGAAAAGGAGCAGGAAGAAGAATAAATTCTTATTAGCACCTGCCTATCTGAATTCCAAATAATCTTACAAGAGGGTGCCAACAACCCAAAAAAGCACTCTAACATTTATCAATATGTAACAATGCAAAACAAAACAAATCAGTATAATCAACAATAGACAGCACTACTGGATGGCAAAGAAAAAATGTCCCTTCCACATTTAGCCCAAATTACTTTCGTGTTCTTCATATTGATTTATCGTTTTAAGCATGTAACACAATTTAAAACGGTGCGTATTTGTACAACTCTTGAGATTTTCTTGAAGAGAATTCCATGTTCTTATACCTCTAACTGTCGGACACATTTGTCTTTGTGTGGTCCTACTGATGCTTAAAATAAGACTTCCTTCTACTGTCCCCGGTCCTGAACACAATACAAACAAACGTTGTAACTTGAGAGGTAATGTATTCATTTCCATCACAACTCTGATCTAAGAAGAGGACTGCAGGTTTGTGGACTTTTTGTTCAATGTCATTCTCATAAAGATAAAATCTGTCTTAATTATTCAAGCTAAAGCACTGCTCCAGATTATTTTCAGTACTCCAGACTTCAGCTTTGATCATAAGAGATCTGAAGTTAAGTCAGTTTGCCAACTCATCGCAGTCACAAGCTGCTCTGCTATGTTGCAGACTGGTGATTATCCTGCAGACTTCTCCACGTCTCAGGTTGCCACAAGCTCTTTATTTAGTCTGGGAGTGATGACAGAGTATATGGAGCAGGTATCTGATTTTAGCTCGTCAGGTAAACACAATTTGTCAGAAAGAAAAACATAATGTTTGTTCTTAGTCTGCTGATGTGGATTTTAACTCTGAATTACCGAGTTATTTTCGTTAACCAGACTGGGTCTCAGAATCTGTGTGGCAACATAGCAATGGGACTTTTAACTTGTTTAACGATAACCAAAATTCTACCAAAACTCACAGTCACATTGAAGAAATTTAAGCTGAGCTCTTTTTATGCAAAATAAAAATTTCCTCCCAAAAAACTAAAACTCCAAACTCTCCAAAAACTTAAGAAGTGAAGAGGATGAGAAGCAGGACTGGACGAGAGGCAGAGAGAGCAGAATGATCTCTCTGGACTTACTCTGTGGTGTTGTTAAGATTATTTGGACTATTCTGAACTCCTCACTCAGATACTCTGCTTAAATAAATAATCTTAACTGTAGGTTTAATTCTATTGAGAATAAGCACCATTTTTTCTTTGAGCATGGCCAAATAATAGAAAATCAAATAAACTCTAAAGTAGATTAAAAAGTAAACCACACTAAAATGTACATGGAAAGTTAAAAACAGAGTTTGAACAATTCTAACAAGCTTCAACGTCAATATTTGGTTTGACCACCTTTATTCTTCAACACAGCCCAATCACTTTTAGGCTAATTTTCTTCTAATTTCTTTAAGTAGTCTTCAGGAATAGTTCTCCAGGCTTCTTGAAGGACATTCAAACTCTTCTTTGGATGTTAGCTGCCTTTTGTTCTGTGCTCTGTAAAGAAGATTCCCACACTGCTTCAGTAATGTTGAAGTTCCGGCTCCAGGGAGGCCAATCCATGACTGATAGTTGCTTTTTTATCTAAGTACACTTTTACCTTGTTGACAGTGTGTTCAGGATCATTGTCATGCTAAAAAAAACTGCAGCAAATCAGAAGCTTTCCAGTTGGTATTACAATGTGCATCAAAACCAGCTCCAGCTGACATTTCTGAGTTCATAATTTCATCAGTGCTGATAAGATCCCCAACACCACTGAATGAAATGCCACAAACATGACAGAGCCTCCACCGTGTTTTGAAGATGGCTCTACACACTCACTGTTGTACCTCTCTCCTGATCTTCTCTGTACTTACTGATGACAATTTGAAACTAAAATTTAAATCTGGATTCATCAGTTAACAGTTCTAGCCATTTCTGATGCAGCATCAGTAAACAGTAGATGGATCAACTTAAGGGCCAGATACATCTCTTGGGTCCAGGGTCAAGCCTTTCACACTGGACTATTCATCTGCTGCAGATAGTTAAAAGAAGTGGCCTGCCACAAAAAATCCTCAATTTTTTTAAGGGATACAATTCAAAGCAGGAAATGCCAAGTTTTGACTAATAGTTCTTTGGGAATCACCTTGTTGGTGCAAAAATTTCATTTTATGCCTTTCAAACCGTGTTAAGTTTGGAATTTTTCACAGATTCAAATAAAGAAATGAGAACAAATGATGTGTTTTCTGCTACAGTGCCTAAAGATACAATTTAAAATTGGTTCTTTGCTAAGTTGTTTGTTATGTGTAGACACATCACTGAACCATTCTTTGAGTTAGGTGTGTTTTTTATGCTTGAGTGACTTAGAGTTTATCCATTATCCAAAGAGAAACTTTGAAAGACCTTCAGAATGCCTGGTGAACTGTTGCTCAAGACCACTCGACAAGAAAGTTTGGCTTGGAAGCAAAATATCAAGAAATGAGGCGTGCTAAAGAGATGAGTACTGCGTATATATAGATGTGTAGCTTTCATACTTTCAAGATGGAATACTGATTTAATAATTAAACCAATAGTAATTAAAATATTGTCATATCTTCATGACAATGTGTTGTTTAAAGCTTAAACCATTGTTGGTTATGATTTAATAGAGGTAAGGGTTTAATTTTAGCACATGGTGAACAAACTTATTAGGATTAAAGACACCATATTAACCTCCTTATGTTTTGGACATAACAACAGACGAGGGTTCATGAAGTGTCCAGCCTTACACATGGTAATAGTCTCCAAAAGAAGTTTTCTTGGTTCATTTTGTGTCTTGCAATTAAATCTCAGTCTCATTATTCATCTTTCTTATTGTGGGTGTTCTGCAATCCTTCCAAGTTCTGTCATAATTCAACAAGACACTTAGCTTTCTGAGCAGAGGCAGAGATTCTGCTTCTGCATGGCTAATGTCCAGGCCCTGCTCCAGAAAGCAGGCTTAACAATTACTCTAACCCTGAACTTTCAGATGGTGTGAGTTTTCAGAGTTAGTTGAGAAAAAAAAAACCCCTCTAATTATGCTCACCCCGAGTTAAGTGTGTGCAAGGGTAGGGAAAGAAATCCACTGTCAATGGAGCTCTGATACCAGGATTCACCATAGTAACGGGTAAATAAAGAGCTGAGCCTCTATTTCAACCCAGTGAAGCTGAAATATGAACAGTATGTGTCAGTGCAGACAAAATTCAGCACTATACTACTGTCCATTCAGTCAGCATTTATTGTATTTAACTCTAATTTTCCATAATATCTAAAGCTGGAGTCTTAAAGTCATTTCGTTGCTCTCATCCTCATTTAAATATTCACATCATCTCCAACCTGATGCCAGTTATGACGTCAGCGTGGCTCATCGTTCATTGACCAGGGTTTTGTCTGTCTAAAGCAGGGGTCTCCAACTCCAGGCCTCGAGGGTCGGTGTCCTGCAGGTTTTAGATGTGTCCTAACCCAACACAGCTGATTCAAATGGCTAAACAACCTCCTCAACATGTCCTGAAGTTCTCCAGAGACCTGGTAACGAACTAATCATGTGACTCAGGTGTGTTGACCCACAGTTATATCTAAAACCTGCAGGACACCGGCCCTCGAGGCCTGGAGTTGGAGACCCCTGGTCTAAAGCCTCATCCAGGTTTGTTGGTATCTAAACTGATACAGTAACACTGTGAATAAAATAATTGCAACTAAATTAATATATGTGGATTAATACTTACAGATCAGCAGGGCTCTATAAAAGCACAAAACCTTCAACTCCAGATTATTTCCAACAAAACACCAGTATTTCTCACTGTACCTTCTTATCATTTAATGATCTCATCAAAATCAGCCAATCAATTCTGCTAGTAATTTGTATCTAAGTAAAAGTTTAATTTTTAGGATGCGGTTTAAACAGTGTCCTCCAGGAAGGCTGGTTAATTAATTCCATAATTAGTTGCCAACAGGTCTGGTTCATTGGTGGCAAAAGGAGGATCTGCAGAATGTCAATAATATAACTACATATAATGTTATTGTTAGTTCTTTATGCAAACATGCATTTTTATTTCCATTATCTTAACAAGTCATTCCACGGCATCCATACAGAAATCATTTCTCTCTTCTGTTTTTCACCCGTTAAGCACATTGATCACCTCACTCCTTTCTTCCACTTGTGTCGATGGAGCAATAATTCCCATAACATAATGTTTATAAAAACCTACAGCTCAGCTTATACAACACTGCAAAGACCACTGAAGTCCGAAGAAGAACACACTGCAAACACCACACTACACACAAATACATACCACAGTTAACCTAATGTGTGCAGTCTCCTTGCAGTAAAGCAAAGGTCTTTTAGGAAAGTCCATATAGACCCAGGTTTGGGCTGTTTCTAACTTGGTTGACCATCTGTATATGAATTATGCATTATACAGTCTGAAAGCACTGTTTGAGTAAAAACTAATCAGGAGACTGTGGATCAGTTAAACCACCTGCAGCGCTATATTATTTATAACAGTTCAAGCTGTCATTGGTTGAAAAGAGAGCTGTTTGTGTTGTTTGTAGCAGCGACTGTTCATACATTGATCTAATGGGAGTCATTCCTGATTATTGAGCACTTTTTTTTTACTTGTATCATTTTCCACAAAATCCCTTCTATCCTTTAAAATCCCCAACACTGCAAGCAAGCAACTCTGTAAGTGAATTTAATACACACAGAGACAAAGGTCACAAGTGCTTTACCAAAGCCACTGTGCAGCATAGAGAAAGGAAAGCAAAGGAAAAACAAAGCAACACAAAAATTGCAGCTGAGAAAAACAGATTTTAAAAGCAAAGCAGGTGAGGGTTTGAACATCAAGAGAAAAGAAAATCCAATCCCTGACCAATGTGCAGGGATTACCTGCCTTGTTTAAGTATTTGATTGGACAATTCATAAACATTGATACATTTAACATCGCAGCACAGATAGTGTTGTCTTGAAGATGAAGAACAGCTCTTTAGCTAGCTCTTGAATGAGGATGGCGTCTTCAAGTGTTGCTGAAACAGTAAAATTAAATTCAGTTGTTTATTTAAAGCAACATCAATTTCTGAAGCTGTCGGTTAAAGAAAAGAAAGGAATTAAAGCGCTTGGACCCAACTGTCAAGAATTAAACATTCAGCAGCAATCCACTGATCATACACACAGACATCTCCAGCGCACTACATCAAGGTTTAGGAAATATTAAAGCCAGTGTGTTGATTTTAGATTTGTGTTATTTTTTCCTGACCTTTAAGATGCTTTACATTGTTTGATCCTTCCACTGCTTTGAACACTAAGTTTGGTTCATAAATCCCCAAGCTCACTTACACACAAACACACGCCAATAGCCCAGCGAGCATCTTGCTATGGGAGTGCAGCAAAAAACTGTTACCGGCGAGTTTCTCTCAGCACAGATACAGCTTCTCAAGTTCACACATTTCTTTATTTACAACCACACGCATGTAATTCACTGGCACCCGTCGCCCCGCTGTTCTGGCTGGCTCAGGGTGCGCTCTCTCTCTCAGCTCTCATTCCGGCTTCTTGCCAACAGACGTGTCACTGACACTGCGTCTTTCTCTGCGTGTGTGTGTGTGTGTGTGTGTGTGTGTGCATGTCTCCTGCATGTGAAATAGCGAGAATCTCATTAACCAGTGCATGACAGGTGTGCCAATTAGTGATAGGCGGATCAATCCAGATATAGATGGTAGTGACACCAACACTGTTAAAGCTATGAAAATGACACTATAGGAAACTGTAGCTCTGTATACTTTGTTTCTATCCTCTGAATTGTGTTAATGTTTTCTTTGTTTAAATAAAAAATATACCTCTTACATTTATACGCCAGGTCTCCAATAAACACAGTTTGAAAATACATGAAAAGCTGAAAGCTGTGCTTTGTTGTGTTATGCTAATTATTGTGAACAATAAAAATCTCAGTGATTCAGTGCTCATTAGAATCTACTCATCATGACGCACTGCTCTCCTTTAGATTAGCTACCTTTACCAGTTAAAAGTATCCGAATCGGTATTGGCAGTACTGTATTTGCAGCATCACACGACATTAATGCCAATCACCTCATCCGTCACTGCTCCTTGAACTCCCTCAGCAAAGAGCACGACCCAGTGCAACAGGGATCATACCCCAGCAGATGCTAGTGGTGACATAAAAAAGGACACTGTCACACCGGATTGGAACAGTTGATAACACACTTGCATATTTGATCTTTTTTGATTGGCACTGAATAAGCAAGAAAATCAGCCTCTGGCTGGATGCTAATGTTACTCTGAATCTGCTGGATGAAAAAAAGGGAAGTTTAAAGACACAGCAGCCACACACACACTCCATCAGTCGGTCCTCTCTGGGTTTAAACAGTGTCTGTAAATCAGCTTCATTCGTGTCACATTCACTTGTAATGTTTCACTTTTCACATCAGTGATGTTTCTGGACAAAAGGTGTAGCAGCAGCTTGTGCTGTTCGTTAAACACGACCTCACGCCGTAGCTTGGTTTGCATTTCAACTGATGTAAAGGCTCAAAAGTAACACACACGTTAGGATTTCAGTGAAGGGTAATTTTCCCATTATCTCTCTGTTCCTACCTCTTTGGTTCCTTTTATTTTTTATTACCATCGTGCCAACTTTAACACACGACAGACTGCCTTATTTGTGCTTAAATTTCTTGTGTGATAAGGGAAACTTTTAGATTAGAATCCTCGTATCCTTGGGATGTTTTCATGCAGTGTGGCTTAATTAGTGCCATCTTTTTGTGCATGTTATCATGATAAATCGTGTCCTGATGTTGAGTTACATGTGAAGATATTTTCTTTTCTATTAATCGTAGTATAAGAAAATTGTTACGGAAATAACAGAGGAGTGTAATTTTAAAGCACCATTGCGTCTCAGCAGCGTGCGCCGTAATCTAGGGGATAAAACCCTCATATTATGTTATCTGAATTTGGTGTGTGCAGTCTGCCGTCCACATCTAAACGAAGCAGCTGATGACTTGCAAACAATCACGTAAAAACATGTGGCCAGCAACGTGCCATGAAAAACTAGCCAGCCACTTCATGAAGGCAAAAAAGGATCAGTGAACCTGGAAACTCACCCACTGGGTGAAAACCCATTATTCTTAGTCTGCAGTGCAATATTTCCTTATTACCATGCAGCATTCATATCTTCCACAAGTGCTCTCACAGTAATGGTTTTGCAAATCTTGCCAATATTGTTTTCCATCTGCCATCGATTGAAGTGCAATATGAGACGATACACTGGGCATTTCTTTTGCAATATACACCCATATTTAGCATGCTGTGCATGTTTTATGTAGTGGTGAAAGAAAGTGTGGGCTTATTCCTAGTCCCGTCTACTCTCTGTGTAATTATCAATTACAACTTTATTTCCCAGTGGAACAATAAGTCACTGTGTGCGGTGGAAAACGTTGATCCAGCTGCTGTGCATTAGCGAAACATTGTCTGTGTACCGTTGCTACGGTGAGACAATGACAGGGAGAAATAAGGAGCTTATGTGTTATACTGTATATCAAGTTAAATGTTCACGCTCAGCGAACAATCGACGTATGTGATACAGTGTGAAGCACATAATCCGCCCTCCTCGGGGAATAGCCGTGACTGTAAAGTCTGCATTGTGCGAATTCAAACCTTGTTGAGATCCTTGACTGAACTGATCTTTGAAAATAGTGGTGCTTAATCAGATGACATGATTTGTACTTTTACCCTGGCCGCACTGCACTTCCTGCCTTTTTGTCATCACTGTGAGACTCAAATCTTTTAAAGGAGTGACTGAGATCCCTGTCAGTGGTTTGAATTGGTACCTGAAACACAAAGCTCAAACATCTCATTTCGTTTTCAGTGTAAATGTCCAACTCGCTGTCAGCTGTTTTGCTGTTTTAGAGTGCAGTGAGCATGTACTTGATGTGGAAAAAACAAGCAAAAAACATAACACCAAATTTTTAGGTTCAATGGGTTTCTTTATGTAATTTAGTCTTTTTTGCCAAAAAGTTGCTCTTCATCTGCTGGCACATCATCGTTTTGCATGAGCACAAGTTACATTATTTTCTCTTGTTGCCTCTTTCAGCAGTTTCAAATGATGATGTGAATTCATTAGTTAGTGCTTATCTCCAGGCTAACATGTTTGTATAAACAAATAGAACCAAACCCTGTAGTGGTAGCGCTTTAGAGTTTGGATTCCTGCTTTAAGTATAGCACCACAGGCACCCAGATTTCTGCTAGCACATAAAGAAACACAGATAAGCCTGTTTATTATTAGAAAACTGCACTGCCCAGTGAAAGCAGCAAAAGCTTTAGCCCCTGACTCACTTTGTTGCTTTCTCTCAGTGGTGACTCATGTAAGCTCACTTAGACGTGCTGGTGTAATTCCCTAGTGACACTTTTAAAAGTGCCTTTTATTTAATTAAAGGTGGATTTCCAGCGTAATATTTAAAGTAATGTCTGCTTTTTCGTTACATTGTGAGGAGAAAAAGAAATTAACTTCTATTCCAGCTCTTTCACCGTATACCTTTGTCAGAAAGACAGTAGAGCAAACCTGAGAAAAATAACATGAAAATGAGCCTGACAATCGCAGAAGTGCTCATTAACCCACAGCTATAGATATGAAAAAGTATAAAAACTCACTATTTTTGCTTTAGCACAGCTGATGAGCTGCACTAGAAGGAGTATGTTTTAATAGAGATAGATAGTAGAGAAAGAGAGAACACCTCACCTTGGTGAGCCTACACTGCAATAGGTCTAGGCTGGTAGGGGATTCCCATGATGCAGTGAGTGTTTCTTCTTCAGTCACCTTTCTTACTCACTATATGTTTATACACCTCTCTGCATTTAACCATTACTTTTAATTAATATCTCCCTCAGCATGTCTTTGTCCTGTCTTTATCCATTAACTGGCAACTGGTCACGGCAGATGGGCGCCCCTCGCCTGGTTCTGCTGTTTCTTCCTGTTACAATGGAGTTTCTCCTTCCCACTGTTGCCAAAGTGCTTGTATAGGAGGTAATATGATTTTTGGTGTTTTCTCTCTTTTCTTTGTATTATTCTAGGGTCTACCTTACAATATAAAGCATATAAATCAAATTGAATTGAATTGAATTGATGAGACTTACAGCAGCTGGGAGGATCAGGAGTGTTGCCATATATAAACTCCTCTCAGCTAATGTTTACAATTACAGCGGTAGCAAATTAGAGATTGGTGGCCAGTTTGCATATCAAACAGCGCTGAGGAGGTGCTGGTGTGTTGGGAAGTGTTTATTCAGCAAACAGCAGTTTAATTGGGAAAATAATTTTCCAGCTGCTGCAGATATGGGACAGAGCGTGTCTGTGCTATTCTGTATGTGTGCATTTACAGTACTTAGTGTGAGGCTTATGAATAATTAAAACCAGCCAATGGGAAATAATAGCCCTAGCTTTTATCACTGGCCTCCATCATGATAAGATCACCAGCCACACACTGTCTTTAATAGACCTGTCAGGATTCACTGAATGTGTCAGCTGCCATTCTGTGCCCCGACGTCTAATTGATCCTCAGAGAGATTGTGCGCAGAGAGAACTTCTCATAAAGTGTGGGAACCCACAAGCATTGGCAAAATGTTTGAGACTCAGCTATAAGTCCACATGCTATACAGAAAGAAAAGCTTAAACTGGGGCAGTCTTGATTCCTGATTAATGTAACAGTAAGCAGTGGAATAAATAAGAAGCGGTGATTTGAATCTTCCTGATTTCTTTGTTTTTTGCACATTTGTCACACGTACATGTTTCTTTAGATTCGTAGATAGTTAAATCTAGTTCATTCATAATTCATGTTAATTCATGAATAAAAATCCTGATACAGCAAAGAAGCCCCAGACCATCCCACTACAACCACCATGTTTAACTGTTGGTTGATGTTCTTCTTATGTAATGCTGTGTTAGTTTCACTCTAAATGTAGCAGGACTCAAACCTTCCAAAGAGTTACTCTTTTGTCTCTTCCAGAATAAAAGTCCACAGAATATTTTTCCACAAGTCTCGGGGATCATCCAGATGTTTTATTTGCAAATTTGTCCTTTTTGGTCAGCAGTGGTTTTGTCCTTGAACACCATGGATGTTTGCCCAGCTTCTTTCTTTTTGAATCATGAACTTTGACCTTAACCGAGACAAGTGAAGCCTGCAGTTCTTTAGATGATGTTCTTGGTTCTTTTGTGACCTGGATGAATTGTCAGCCCTTTTGGAGTAATTTTGGTGGTGTATGTACAGTTACACTTCTGGGAAAATTTACCACTAATCCAAGTTTCTCCATTTGTGGTTAATGCCTGTCACCGTGTTTCACTGGAGTCCCAAAGCTTTAGAAATGTGTCTTCAACTCTTTCCAGTCCTTTAAGGTCACTTCCTTTTGGATCATTGTGCTCCTGTTGCATGCTACTAAAAGTCCTGCTCTGACCATGTGCATATAAGCATTAATGTGATGCAAGGTACATGCTCCTGTCATGGTACTGTGATCTTGATTTAATATTCCTTGATGATTGTTATTCCTGTTTTTGGTTATAGTTTGTTTGCGTTTCGTGATCTTAGTTCTTCCTCCTTTTGTATTTTTCTTAGCCTGTGTTGAGTCTCTGTCCCCATGTTTTCTATGTGCATGACCTGGTTCCACATCTCATGTCTAGTCTCCCTTGTCTGTATGCTCCCTCTGTTACATATCTCTATTACGGTTGTTAAAGAGTGGACTCAGGCGCGGAGCTCAGAAATAATGACAGTGCATTTATTTACAGTGCAGCAAGGTGACAACAGTTCAAATGTGCAACAATGGTGATAGTGCGTCCCCCCTTCCGTGTAAGCCCGTGCGTGGTAGTGAGTGCCCGTCTCTCCTCCAAGTGCTTCCTTAGTGTCCGTAAATGCTCCGTCAATCCCTGGGTGAACACACACACATGACAGCAGAATGAGTACGAAGATCAGACAGCACTTCAATAATGTTAGCGACTCGAAAACACTACCAGGCTTAGTGCAATACTCCAGCGCTGTCTGTCGCTCAGCCACACCATTAAGTAGTCCTGCTGAAGATGGTAGTTGATTGGCAGCAGCTGGTGGATTGACTGCAGGTGCGGCAGCTCCGGGCGACAGCACTTCCGGGTCGGAGGTAGCCTGTTGCTAGGTTACCTCCTAACACATCACAGCGGAGCCGGAGGGGAAGACAGGGCGATAGGAGAGACACATACACACGCACACAGATATACACACACTGGCAGGTCGACCGGTCAGGGCGCCGTCAGATCCTGACAATCTCAGTGTGAAGCCTGTATCTCTGAGTCTGTCTTTGCATCGTGTTTCCTGTTTTACTTTGACAATCTGTGTCCTATGTCAGTGTATCATGCTTTGCTTCCTGTGCCTCGATTAGCCCCAGCTGTGCGTCCCTCCTGATTTCCATTCCCTTGTTACTCCCTGGTGCATTTAAGCCCTGTGTTTTTCTCTGTTAGTTGTTGTGTTGTACTGTCACTGTGCTATTTTTCCTCCCTTTGGCAGCATTATGAAGTTTTTAGTTACTGGTTTGTTTTTCTAGTTTATGGTTAGTATTTAGTTTCTTTAGTCCAGTTTAGTTTCTGGTTTTCATGTTTTAGGTTTTAGTTTGTTTTTTGTGAAGTTTATTTTTTCTAAAAGTTTTTTCAGCAACAAAAGCTGCCGCTTTAACTTTCATTCTGCATACGATTCCTGCATTTGCGTCCAACCTCCTGCCTGCCAAAGCACACACCATGACATCTCCAAAAGTTGCAGGGTGCCAAATCTGGTAATTAGGGCTGTGGTTACTATTTTCATATTGGGCTGTCTTTCCAACAGCTTAAACCTGGCCTAAACTAGGTCACGCAACAGGACAATGATCCCAAACAGAGCAGCAAATCTACAACAGAATAATAACAGAATCAATGTGCTACAGTAGTTCATCAAAGTCTAACATAAAGGTTGTGCTTTGATGACATAAAATTTGATGTTAGCTCTCTGAGTGAGCTTCATGATGAAATTAGGATCTGGTCATCTGTAGGTAGCAGCACAAATGGGGAAATTCTATCGATTAGAGTTATGTACTGTCCTTGATGTTTATCGCTGATTGATTGTGTGTGAGAGAAAGAGACAGGAAGAGAGAGTTACTCTGAGAGAAATTGGGAAAGACATCAAGCCCCAGAGAGCTTGAAAAGGGCGGAAAGAGCTACATTATCTAACTCTATTTACAGACTCATTACCGGTATATGGTGCTTTTACCGACTCGGATAGAAACAGCTGTATAGTTCACCAAATTCACTGTCCAGTCTAACAAAACTTACAGGTGCTTCCCCTCCACTGGCTATTCCCTTCCTATTATTTCTCACCTTGGATCTGCCTGTGGTAGAGGAGTCATTAGGAAGTGAGCAGACTCACTTTGTCAAGGGAGCCGTACAGTCCCTTGGCCTTCAGGCTGAGTCAGGCCGAGCAGGACCTTTTATAGTGTTGCTTTCACAGAAAAGCAAGTGAAGAGTGAAGAGTTGAGACACGAAAAGGATACCAGTAATGGGAGACAACGGTAATGAGAAAAGAAATGCAAAAGATATAGAGTGCATCTCTTGGGTTGTTGTTTTGTTGTTTAACTTAACAACAGATAAGCGTTGCCTACTGGAAACTAATTATCACTCTTATTTTAACCTACATCCATCAGTCAACTTTAAACAAACAAGCTTTACTGCACACTTCTAATAAATCATCTATTATAGATATTTTTTTATATCACAATATGCCATTTTTACATTTACTTTGAGTCGCAACTCAAGCTGTCTTTGGTCTACAGTATATGAATGCTAATCATTTGTAAGCGACAGCTACCGGTGAATGCATCATAGGAACTGCATGGGGCAGTGCAAAAACATATTCTTCAGCCCTAAAGGGAAAGTTTCAGCAACACATACAGTAGAATGACTAGTTACCTCTGTATCAGTGCCAGTTGTCAGAGCAATCAAGCACCCAGCTGGGCTATTATTTGGTGCCACCGAGGTGGTTTCAAAAGTAATAGGATTTCTTGCCCTCCAGAAACAGAGTGGTCCTTCAGTGTGTGTTTGACCAAGAAGAATGGAGAGGCAGAGGGAAAGCAAGTGCAGGACAGAGTGGGGATTTCTCTTGATTGAAAACAAACTCATTGTTTCCCCTTAGGCAGAAACACAGTTTTACTTCCAAAATAGTTTTTTATTGATTTTTTTCCCCCCTTCTCTTTGTCATGTCAACCTTATTTTGTCCAGTTGACATTCTTTGTTATGTTGATAAGAAGTGTAAGAATAGCAAGGGTCAGAGCGTAAGAGGTGCTGTCATGTCTTTGTATCATTTCGCTTGTTTGTTTGTTTGTTTTTTAATAAGCAAGAACTCCCTAACAGTGTTTCATCCTAGGTGTCCATTAACCAAAACATTAAAAAAACAGAAAACGCATTCACACTCCTCACAGGTGGATCCACGTGTTCTCGGCTTACGTAAGTCAGGTAAGTTGCATAGTCAAGCTTTGGGGAAATGCAATTTGTTAATACCGTACTGTATGATAAAAGCCAGGCTAACTGACAGCAACTGAAAAATTACAGCTCAACTGAAGGCCCACTCTGTCACAAAGCACCAGTTAGGCATGTAATAGAAAAAAGTGTGGACATCAGAGTGGGTGATGTGGTGATGAATGCGACCTGCACAGAAAAAGTGAAATTGAAGCTTTTTCGGCACAGCACTTGCTACCGGGGATTTATCTCATAGTTACAAACCCTACTGCATTTCTGCAAATTTACATCAACACTTTAGAGAGAAGAAGAGGACAAACACAGCATAGTGTAGCGTAACAAACAGAATGTTGGAGCATAAGAACTGCAATGCAGTTAAAGACGTTTGGGTTTGAGGGGGGGGGGGGCGGGGGGTCGTCTTTTCCTTTTTTCTTTAATGTCTAACATTATGATTTGTTGTTGATGGAAAATAAATCAGCAGTCTGAACATTCTTATTCTTTGATTAAAATATATCCTGATGCATCTCATCTCATGATTAGTTTCCAGGTTACTTCCAAGCTTTCGTTGTGCAATATGTTATAAGCTAAATCCTCAGTCAGTGTTTTTTTTAGCCAGTAGCGTGAGGTTGCTGGATGGTGTGTTGTAGCCTGGAAAATTATAGAGTACTGGCCAGGGCTGCCCCCAGGATGGCTCGTGGATTTTCATGTGTGGTGCTCAGTGAATAGGAATGATTGACTGCTGGTGAAATGTACCAGTAGGTGTAAGGACCACATCACATTGTCCCCAGGGTTATGGAACTCACTCTCTGTGAAGCAGCTCACTGGTCCCGAACTCTAAATCTAAAAGTCAGAATCTCCCTTGTATCGACAGCAGCCGGTTGAATTGGAAAGACACTTAGAGAAGAAGCCCACTGGGAGGTATGCTGGGGAATATATCCATGACATGCTGGAGGGGTCTTTATTGTGCTGGTCAAGGAGCTTCAAGGATTTCTAAGCCTCAGAGAGAAAAGGGGGTAAGCAGAGCTGCCCAGAGATGGTATTACTCTTGCTTCAAGGATTGCAAACATGTCCATCAAAAGCAGAAATGCTCCGAATCAGACAAGCCAGTAAGCTTATTGGGCAGCCTTTGCTTAGCCTACCTACACTTTTCACATCTCAAATACCATGAAAGGCTCAGTCCTCATTCTCTGTCTGTTTCTATTCAATGAACTGAGATTTCAGCACTTGCCATCTGGCTTGCAATTAACAAATCAAAGGAACCTAAAGATTAAAAAAAAAAGAGTGCTTTATCTGCATCCAGTGCTGTGGAAACAGAGAAGCTGGAGGGAAAAAAAGGCGCACTACAGTAAAACTAATCTACAGCAAAATGCTGTTTGATCAAATAAAGAAACAAAGAAAAGATTCTTCAACCTGCTTTGTAGAAGAATGACAGTAAATGTGATATGGAATTAAAACAATGCAAAAAAGTTCCATTTGTTCACATGTCGCACATAAAACAAAAAAAAAGCAATCAGAGACTAGAAGTCTTTGTTTGCAAGAAAAGTGCAACGTATGTCATAATTAGTTTTGTTTTTAAAAGTGCATCTGCCTTCCAATAATTAGAGTCCAGGTTGAAGTTTTGCACCAAATGATATTCCTCAGTTAGCCATGCAACAGCTTCTCTGAACATATGTTTATAAAGAGCGATAGTATTTTCATATGATTTATTCATAATTATGTTGTCAGCGCTGATCAGTGCTGCACATGCTCTGCCAGTGGTGGTTGTCCACTTGATTTGGCTGATTTCACCTAAAAGCATCCATTAAATGGACTGAACATACAAAGTTGGTTGGGTTGTCTGACTTTTTGTTGGAGTGGCTGTAGCTCAGGAGGCCAAGCAGGTAATATACCAATTGAGAGGTTGGTGGTCAATAGCTGCTCCAAGCTACATACGAAAGTATCCTTGGGCAACATACTGAACTTTAAGTTTCTCTCTGATGTGATCATTGGTGTGTGAATGTTAAATAGAAAGCAAAGAAGTGCTTGGATAGAAACGGGTGAATAAGGCACATGTATAAAGTACTTGGACCAACCCATTTATATCTGTATGGTTTTTTTTTTTTCTTCCTTCGTGTTCCCCTCCCTACAACTCAACTGGTCTTTGCACTTGCACATGGGAGTGGTGTCTTCCTGTTTGAAAGGCACCCCCCTTCCAGCACACATACTGTGACCTCATCTGTGTTGAGAGGATTGTTGGTTTTCACTGCAATGTTCTAGACTCTACATTATATGAGCTGAACTGAAGTACATTTCAAAGTTTCACTCTTTGAATTCAAAATGGAATTAGGTGGTTTAACTTGTTCCCATCGTAAAAGAAGAATTTATGTATTTATAATTTATTCAGATTAACTGATGAATTAACATAATTCGTTGCAGCTCTAATCATCTTTAAGGTCAAATGTATTCCCAGTCCCAAATCTGAACTGGATAATGAAACAAACAGATAATATAGGTAATATAGCTGGCAAGTTTCAGATCTTTTTATTGACTTTGTCTCCACACTCATGGATATATAAGGATAAGCCCACCAGTGCTGAGCATTGCTCTATTGACAGACTTTTAAATTTTCCGCTTGAATGCATGGTAGGTATAACAGTGCAGGCTTCAGGAGATGAAGGTGTGAAAGAAGACAGGACAAAGACAAATCACTGATGCTTTTTATTGAATCTGTATGTCAGGTCATTCCTATCTTTCTAGCTTGTTGTGGTCTCTTTTAAAGATTCACTCAGGTTTATAACAGGAGCCAGACTCTCACACTTGAGATCCCATAAGAAAAGGATAGTGATTAATTGCCATTTCTCCATTTTTCTCACTATCATTACATGTGAAATGCTGCAAAATCCCAGGTGTAAGCATTCACATCATGGTTGTCCATGGGAACATCAACATACCACGGTCTCTGTGGTGTTGCAATTGTAACAGCTCCTGCAAATCCCCTCATGCTTCAGCGGTTTCATGCTCCATGAGCAAACCCACATGGACAAAAACAAGCACCTTTTGCAGCTCGGTTTTATTTTTCCGAGTCCACTCTACTAAACTCTTGGATTCATAGCCTGCCCGTCCTTTGAAAAACAATAACGAATAAGTGGATTGTGAAATTTGATGACTTGCTCTTGTAATGCCATGTGTCCTAAACTGTAATGAGTTTTCCTCTCCATAGACCATATTTTCTCTGGTGGTGTGTCAATTTACATTCATTATAATCATCACAGTCTCCAGTGAGCTTTCCGTTTCATCCCAGTCATTTCTAAGCAGAGCTAGCAGCAGACAGAACAGGCATTACTCACAGGAAATTCACAGTTTCATTTGTATAGTGTGTTGCAGGCTGATAACAAGCTTTTGTTGGGAGGCTATTGGCATACACTAAAGTAAGCTTAATGAAACTAATGAGAATGTCTCATGGGACATCAGAAATGTAGCTGTAACAGTTTTTAAAGCTCATTAGTAAAGCATTTAAATGTAATTCATTACACAGAACGGCATGTTTTAGGGTTGGACTGTCATACATTTGCATAATGTAATATTAAAAGAGAGTACGCATTTAATAGATTGTGTGAGCTGAACCCTCCTCCTCTTTCTTTACACAGTATGAGAGTGTATGTCTCTGTAATTGTGCACAAGATTTTCCTTTAATTAAGGAGTCGCTTTTCCTCATTAACTGCAGTTGTTTTCATTATTGGCAGACAAAGAATTAGTGTTTATGATGATAACTTTGTCAGAGTGTGTGGAGGGTAGAGGTTAGGACTGAAATGCAGGAGGCTAAAGGCTGAATAAAATTTGCTTTAATAGCTGTTTTCAATATTTCTGCACATATTAAGTCCAGAAAATTACACAAACATATTTCATGAGTATAAAAATATGTCCCAGTAAACAAAAAAAAAAGGTGAGCAAACCAAGACAGGGAGCTAAAACAGACACTTTGACAAAGGAAGGGAAGGACTACACAACCAGTCTTACAGCAGCTCATGATTTAGTCATGATCTTTAATGTACTGATGTGTGTTTCTGGATGACAATTTGAATTTTTGATCTTCCACAACTGGAGTTTTCCAACATTATTTTCATCAGTCCACTCTCATATGTACCAATTGATGCGCATCAACACAACATGAATGTTTTTCACTTTTATAAAAGTAAGAAAAGTCTGCATTAGGTGGATGGAGCCAGTTCGCCATTCACACCAGTAACCCAGCTTTGAATCATACACATCACAGATTTTTACACATCATTTGCATCATTTTCAATCATCCATCCATCCATCCACGTTTGGTTCAAGGGGGCAACAGACAGAGCATAGAAGCCCAGACTTCTCTCACCCCAGCCACTTCTTCCAGCTCATCCCGAGAGACATAATCTCTCCAGTGATTCCTGGATCTGCTTCGGGCTTCCTCCTGGTACACACCCAGAATACCTTATCTAGGAGGCGTCCAGCAGGCATCCTGGACTGGCTCCTTTTGATGTGGAGGAGTAGAAATCTCCTCTACTCTGATTCTCTCTCGAATGACCGAATCCTCACACTATCTCTAAGGAAAGTCTCAGCCAATCTTCGAAAGAAACTCATTTCTGCCACTTTCACAACCTGATTCTTTCTGTCACTACTCAGAGCTCATGACCATAGGAGAGTGTAGGAACGCTGATTGGCCAGTAAATCGACAGCTTTGCTTTTAATACACATTTCAATACACTTTACCACAACAGATCTTAGAGCACCCGCCCCAATCCATCTGCCAATCTTGTGTTATGCTTTCCACTTACTTGTGAAAAGAGACCCAGGGATACTTAAACTCCTCCACCTGAGGCACTAACTGTTTTAACTGTATTAATTAGTAGCTAGGATAAGCTCCAGCGCCCCACGACCCTCAACTGGATATTCAGAAGAGGATGGATGGATGGATGGATGGATGGATGGAAAAAAATGTTAAAGAGACACTGGTGATGCTACAATAACAAAAAGAGGGTAAAAAAATCACTAATTTTACAAAAAAAACAACAACCGAGAACTTGTCACTGTAATCGTTGTTAGAAGAACCGGAAGTGAAAAATATCATATGAACTGAAGCCTAAGCATAAAAAACCCCAAGTGGAAACAAAACAAACCCCAGAACTCATGTATGAACTAATAATTAAATACTCAAGAACAGCACAAAAGGACCTAGGACCATAACAAACTTTAAAATTTTAAGGCACACCAGTTAAGGATCAGTACAGCTCTGCGGTCCATCAGTTTACTTTAACCATAGTGACATGCTTACATATTAACCACATTCTGTGACAGGACATGTAGAAACCCAGACATGCACCTACTGTCAGCTTACCCTCCATCTGCATGATTTTAGAGAAGATACTGTATGCTTATGAGGTTTCACACCGCTGGACAGATTGAATACGACATGGTCACTGCACCATCAGGCTGGCGAGAGCACTGTTCATTATTATTTTTCAAACCCTTGGCCCAATTGAAAAAACATTGGATTAGGTCCATTGCACAGTTTACATTATCCTACATCACGGCTCCCCCAGGGGGCTATTGAGGAGGTGACGAGAATGAAACCACATGCTGTTAAATCTGTCTGAACTGAAGACAAAGAAATTCTCTTTGATCGTGTCTGTACCAGAGGGATGTTTGGAAATTATCCTTAGTGGGATGACATCAGACTAAATCAGAGGTTCAAATACTTCAAGGAGAGGGCACCTTGACACCTTAAATGTGGATGTCTTAAGGGTTCCTTTCTTTTTCAAATCTGCTTTTGTTCCTGACAGGAAGTTGGCAGGAAGTTGGTGGACATGCCAAGATGGCACATCAAAAAGGAGCCATCAGTCTTTCTGACCCAGTAATATAATGTTGAAATGTACCTAAAAGTAAGACTAACATCAAAGAAGAAAAAAACAAGAGGGAAGCTCTCAGTCACACAGACCTAGAGACTGGCCTGCGACCCCATCGAACTAAAGCTCGTTAGAGAAAAACATTTATATCTTAACCAGTTGGCGAGTGGTTCCTGGAGGTTTCTGGCAATCACAAGGTGAACCTGGTTGGAAGGAGGTATATGGGCCTACACTGAAAACCTCTTTTGTTTTGCTTTACTGTGACTAGATTGCTTCCCTGTAGTTTCTGTGGAAGACACCAAATTGCATTGGTAATTCACAGTTTTCACTTTTAATTTGAGGTTTCAAAAGATTATTCTATCTTTGTCAACAAACACACTTTTGGAGTTTGTCACCTGATTTGTTAAAAGAGTAACAAATCACGTCTATTCCTTGTCCCATATGTATCTTTTTTAAACAATTTCACAAATATCAAAAACAAAGCAGCATAATTCAGTAATATGAGGTTACAAGTTTTGTAGTAAGCATTCTGTATTTGTATATTTCATGTCAACTTGTTCAGAGGAAACATTTTAAACTAATCGTTTGGCTCAGCAGGTGTCATTGCGCTGAATGTTGAAATCCAATACATCTGTCTTGGAGACAGAAGCTTTGATAGATTGAACCCTCTGGCTGGAAGAGATGAAATCCAGATTCCATGTAAGGAACTATCATCCTCCCACAATCGACAAAGCCTACAACCATGCTTTAACATCTTCAGGTTCTGAACTGCCTTTTACCACTGAGTTTAACCACTGTCAGAAATGTAAGTAAAATCACAAAAATACCTCTCCTTTGTGTTAGCCAGGACTATATGTAATAGAATAGCCTTTATTGTCATTGTACAGAGTACAACGAAATTGGAGTGCCACTCCCTTGGTGCAAGTTTCAATAATAAATATAAATGTAAAATATAAAAAGTACAAAAAAACAATCGTAAGTACTCAAACAATAGTATGTACAATATATACAGGATAGCAGCATTAATATAATGACAGTATGAATAGCAGCATAATATAATGACAGTGACGGTATGGAATAGGTTCAATTGTTTTTGTGCTTATTTACTACGGTGATAGCTCTGGGAAAGAAGCTATCCCTGAATCTGTTTGTCCTGGTTTTATGTGACCTGTACCGTCGGCCTGACGGTAATAGTTCAAACAGTTGGTTGCTGGGGTGAGAGTGGTCCTTGATGATATTGCCAGCTCTGCTGAGGTACCGAGAGTTTGCAGTGACCTCCAGGCTGGGCAGAGAGCAGCCAGTGATCTTCTGGGCTGTGTTGATGACCCTCTGCAGTACTTTCCTGTCCGCAGCTGAGCACCCTGCATACCATGTTGTTATGCCGTACGTTAGGATGCTCTCTATGGTGGCTCTGTAAAATGTCACCAGCAGCCTCTCCTCCAGGTTGTTCCTCCTGAGCACTCTCAGAAAGTGGAGACGCTGCTGGGCCTTTTTAACCACCGCTGTAGTATTTGCAGTCCAGGAGAGGTCATCAGAGATCTGCACGTCCAGAAACCTCATGAAGTGTACCCTCTCCGCACAGTTCCCGTGAATGTAGAGTGGGGCTGGGTCTGCTCTGCCCTTCCTGAAGTCCAAGATAAGTTCTTTAGTTTTCGTGGTGTTCACTTGGAGGTTGTTAACTGAACACCACTCAGTCAGTCTGTTGACCTCATCTCTGTAGTCCGACTCATCCCCCCTTGAGATGAGTCCAACCACTGTGGTGTCATCCGCGAACTTTATGATGGTGTTTGAGAGATGGGTAGGGGAGCAGTCGGATGTGTAGAGCGTAAAAAGGAGGGGACTCAAAACACATCCTTGTGGAGACCCGGTGCTGAGTGTGATGGTGCTGGACCGGTGGGGGCCGAGTCTGACAGACTGTGGTCTATTTGTCAGGAAGTCCTTGATCCAGAGGCAGATGGGGGTGGAGAGTCCCAGGTGAGACAGTTTCTGGACCAGGATCTCCAGGATGATATGATTGAATGCTGAGCTGAAGTCCAGAAAGAGCATTTAATAACCTTGTACATAGCTTGTACATACCTGACATACCTGGCTTAAGATATCCTCCTGAGAACCGAGGAAAAGAGAATCTTCCCATTAAACTTTTTTCTATTTTCTTCCTCTTTGGAGGTAATAAAAGCCCCCCAAACACATGAGATATCAATGGAAAGCCCAGGATGTCCTCTACATCTGGGTTTAGTAGGGTAGCTCAAATACATCATACACAAGTGTCCATTACAGAGAACATAAATGAATACGTTGATTCTCAGAGGATGTGGAAAATGCAGTCAGTGTAACTTAAATTGAATTTCAACACAGAACAACCAATTGCACGGGGAACATGAAGGATGCCAACACCAAACATGGCTCCCCAAACTCTTAATTTCATTGGACTTGAAAAGTGTAACTCTTCCATCCAGATGGGGCAGTCTCTCAAAGTTTCCTTCTCAGAGAGAGATATATTGGAGCCTAACACTCAATGACACCTGAAAGTTTAGTTTAAAATGATTCTTCTGAACAAATGTATATAAAATATAGCAACTATGCAGTGCTTACTCTGTAAAAAAAACTGTAATCTCTGTCAGTATTGTAGTACTTTTTAAAAAAGAGTAGAAGATGAATGATATCAGGAAATGCCATGTGACTCATTACACCAATAATCTGGTAAACTGCTGTATATAAATGACACGATCAAACTGGCATCTCAATTATTTTTTTATGACATTTTTTGTGTCATCAACTACCATAAAAAGGGCCATAAAAGAAGTGCAATGCTTTTTTAATTTTTTTTAATTTTATCATTACTGGTCCAGAGCAAACTGCTGAAACTTCTGCTTTCATAGAGGTGAACATACTTGATGATGATTGCTTTATCAAGCACATTTGATTAGCAGCACCTGGCTGCTACTTAAAGTCTTAATTTCTATGGAAGCAGTAGTATTGTGATTACTGTGTCACAGGACTGTGAAAACTTTGTTTCACATGACTTTGTATGATTTGGGTTTAGCACCATAGATGAATATAGGGGAAAGAACATCATCATCATTCAATTTAGTCGTGGCATCATATGCTCTCAAAAGTACAGATTTACTGGAGTTTACCGTGTATATGTGTGGTTTTAAAGTAAAACAAATGTATAGAGCAAGTCTAAGCTGAGATGAATGTGTGATAGACTTTCTTGGTAGAAGGTTTCTCTGCAAATTACTACAAAATTACCTAAAGTGATTCTCTTCTATCTCTATCCTATCCTAAACATCTGTATCCTGGTGTTTCTCCTGACTATAAGGGACAAAATTATGTGACTCTAATGTTAGTAAACAAACCTCAGCCCAACTGAACATGGGCTGGTTTTTTAGCCCAAGTTAAACTGCATCACCGCTGTGATCAAAAAACCAAATGAGCGAATATCTTCTTTGTTTTGTTTTTTCTCTGCGTTTGCACTTGTCAACATGTAATGTTAATGGGATCCAAGGGAGCTAAATTGAACAGCTGTGATGAGCAATCTCTATACCTTTATGGCCAGATATAGTAAATAGTCTTGTTCTTGCGTTGTGCGCGATTATGATTATTAACTGTTTTTTATTTGTTTGCACCGTCTACGTTAAATATTTGGACATCAGCCATGTTGCACAGGGACATTTTATTTGGCCTCTGTGTGTTCACCAGGTCTAGTAATGCTGGAGCTGTTCAATGTATCAAATCCTTCCTCTGGCGTTCTGGAGCCATTTTCAGGAACTCTTATTGCAATGAAAACCAGAAGGAGAATTTCTTTTACTCTCCTCAGCATGATCTGTTATAGTTTCTGTAATGGGTCAGTGGAAACTTTCGGTCATAAACACAGATGCTGTTCCCTAAAAGTAGCTTAGGGCAACAACAATAACTCTTGAGAGGTTTTGGTAAAGCACAGAACATGGACAACAGGAATGTAGTTGACATAAATATGTCCATGGGGGAGGGCAAAGTGTCGATAACATTTACAATAAATGGCTTGGTCTGTATTTGTATAGCGCTTTACTAGTCCCTAAGGACCCCAAAGCGCTTTACACAACCAGTCAGGCACCCATTCACGCGCACATTCACACACTGGTGATGGTAAGCTACATTGTAGCCACAGCCACCCTGGGGCGCACTGACAGAGGCGAGGCTGCCGGACACTGGCGCCACCGGGCCCTCTGACTCTTATTATTTACAATAATAGCTGTTCTTAGAGGTGCCAGTGGAAAAACTGCTAGTGCGTATGCATTATTGTCTTCATTTTGCCGGGGTTACATCAACAACCTATTCATCATCCAAGTCCTTAGATATGCAGTCTTGAAATATTGATTTGTTGTTGTTGTTTTTTTCACTTACAAGAGGAAGAAAAGAGGACTCATAGGTTACTGACAGTAAAGACAAACAGAGGTAAACAAACAGACTGTGCAACATATGCTGAAGCCTTATGTGCGGTGAGAATCTCTGAAGATGTGTTGCTACAATTTTAAATAAGAAAAAAGATTCAGACCTTGAAGAAACCATGTATATAAACTGATGTTATGTGGGAGTGAAGAAAAGCAGCTTTCCTTAAAATTAAATATACAAATCTGAGCACACAGAGATCCGCAGACCCTGGCCATAGTCATGGACCAAGCTTATTTTTTTTTATATCTGTTTCTTTCTCTCTGTCTTACCCTCCCTTTTTTTCTCTTTCCATCTCTTCACGCTCAGATGGCAAAATGGGCTGTGACTACTCATAACCAGACATCTTCTTGACTGTTAACTTCCCCCTGCCCTTGTGCAGACCTCTCTGCTCGCGCCTCTTGGGTTATTTTCCTTCCTGAGCCATTAACAAGTCTTTTGATTATTAATTCGAGAAAACTTTTAAACCGTTTGTCATTTGTGTATGAGTTGTGGTTCATTCACTGTCACGTTTGATGAATTATTCCTAAGTTTGGATTTATTTGTTCCCACATTTTGGTCATTTTATTTGTGCTTTCTGATAAATTTATGCGCGTGCTTTGATGAATTTGCATGGAGAATTTGCAAAAGAGAAGTGCACAATAGATCAGTCTTTCACCCCAAAGCTACACTACAAATTATTACAGAGGCACAAACGGGGAGCAACACTTCTCCTAATAAGATGAAGTACCCTAAAAACATGATTTGTGGACTATGATATTCTTGTCGGGTTTTTTAAAAACATTTTTCATGGGTCATGCAAAGAAACGTGTTATTGCAATGAAAAACTTTCTCCCTCCTCCAGATTTCTATGCCCCAGTTGAAAGTCTCCAACATTGTTACATTGCATCTGTTGTCTTTCTTATATTGATGTTGTGTGCTTAATTTATAAATCAGGAAGTCCCAAAACACAGAGATTGAGCTATTATGCAGATGGGGGGAAGAAAAGTCACACAACTTATCAATAAATCCACCACACCTGGAGCACATTGGACAATCCGCAGTGCTACCTGTTAAAACTAAACAAAATTTTGGGGAAAAAACACACTGTCATCCTGAGGAAAACATCAGCTATTAATATTTAATAATTGGGGCATTCACAGTAATCACTGAGAATCAGAAGTGGGATGGGTAGAACTGCTGTTTATCTTTGGCAGCATACACTCTGCCGCCTCCTCCCTCTTGTTCTCTTCCTTTCTCTCTTTCTCATTGACTGCTCCTCCACCCAGAGTCAGCTGTGGCAAAGGCCGGGCACAAAAAGTCAAAAGGGTGCAGATATAAACTTTTATCTTTTAATTAAGGTTACACATCAACAAAAACAGCCTTTTAATTACGACAATAAACACACAGCCCTCCTAACTGTCAGTCACAAACACAGCAACATAATGAAATCGATACAGAGCTCGACGCGTAACCAGTGCTTGATAATGTGCCTCCACCCCCCGGATTAAAAAGATCTTTATGTGCACACAGGACACACACCTGAGGCATTTTCTGCATAGAGAATGGGCAGTTTACGATGCACAGATGTGTCTATAAGAGTTTATTTATTAGATTGACCCGTAATTATTGTAAACAATAAATAAAAGAGTGGCTGTAACAGCAATGAATTGTATCTGATGCATGCAGAATAGCATGTTGTGTGGTCACTGAAATAAAAATGTACCAGTGGAGAGAGCTGAGGAAGTCAGGTTCCTAGGTGTGCAGACCTCGAAGGACCTGAGCTGGCACAAGAACATCTCAGTGATCACAAATCGGGCCCAGCAGAGACTTCAGTTCCTGCGGAGGCTTTGTCCCCTCCAGCATCCTTAGGACTTTTTACAGAGGCATGTTTGAAAGTGTTTGACATACTGAATATCAACGCGATAATCCAGCTGCAGTGTGATAGACAAAAAAAGCACTGCAGAGGATAGGTAGAGCAGCTGGGAGTGCCATCGCAGTTTCCCTCTCCTCGGTCCAAGACCTCCTCCAGAACCGCTGCAGGAGCAGAGCACTGAACATCATTAAGGACCACTCACACCCTCTCCACAAAAACGGTTTTGCAGTATAAAAGGCAGCACCTCCAGACTGATCAACAGCTTCCTCCCACAAGAAGAACTGTACTGTTGACTACAGTACAGTACCCAGGGGTCTAGGTAGTGTTTTAGTTTACGTTTTAATTATCTATCATCCTTACACAGTTATTTACTTATCTATTTTTCATATTTTTTAAGTGACTGTTAAGGCGGTTGGGTCAAGCTCCTGATGCTCTCTGTGCAGATTAATTGCAGTGCTTTTACAATCTGTCTGTATTTATAAACTAGACAAGTTATTTGCAACCTTTTTGAGAGTGAATGCAGCCAGTTCAAGTCAGACAAAGACTGTTTAGAGATGGGTTGCCTCCGACCAGATGACCTTTGCAATCGCCAAGTGATGAAAATTGGTCAACAAGAGATTGAGGGTGTTGCACAGTTAATCTCCCGGAGACACTGGCCAGTTTTTGGTTTATAAATAACCACGAAGGGAGCTACACCAAAGTTTGCCAAAATTCTTCATCCTTTTCTTTTCTTTTTTTAAATTTATCTGCTTGTTTCTTTGTTCCCATTCGATTCGAGTTCTCATACATGCTTCCAACCGTCAAAATAACTTCTCTGTTTTTCACTGTAGTCACATACATACTTAGCAGGAGCACGAATGGTTGCCAGCCAACACAGAGCCATCAGTATGCACGGCAATGCACACAGCAATAACTGTGGATGCAAGCCACATGTTTTATAGATGTCAAGGACTACCTGCCAAATTGTCCCAGTGGTGCTCTATTCCGGTTATGTTGCACTCTTTACCTAATAATACTAAAGCATTTCTTACACGGGACAGTGGAAGTCCCAGTATTGTCGTAAAATTTGGTGTAGGTGTTCTTTCCCAATCTAATTTAATCTAAGGTGCCAGAGAGTCACTTGCTGTGATTCTGCACCTCTGGCAAAAGAACTTTAGTGTCCTCTGGAGAGAAGCCGTTGTAATGGATCAACTCAGGACTCATATCACAAAATTGTTTCATCATGTCGCAAACAACTTTTTGTTGCTGCGGGGTGACTTGATGTGTCAAGAGAACATTTGTGTCAGCAAACACATGTAAACCGCTTTATTATGAACCGGACAAGTAATGGGCCCTGTTTCCCCTTCATCTGAACACAACACAACAAAACAAAATGAGATTGCTCTGCTTCACCTTAATCGTCATCCGCCTCTTAGAGAACAAGGAAGTGCTTGAAGCCAAAGAATAGCTTTATTGCTTCAAAATTAATCTGTAATAAAAGCTTTAGTTCTTGTGTTGGTGTATTCAGATGTGCTCTAGAGTGGTGTGGTCTTTGAGTGATTTGTGTGGAAGTCCCAGGAGCTGTACGTTCATATTCTCTTCTGCGCCTGCAGAGATGAGTCTCTGCATAAGCGGGTCTAGACAAACGTGTCTTAAAAGCAGCTTCCTCGGCAACTGTGACTATTGAGAGCAGTGGGGCATGTAACGGTGTGCTATAAGCAAACATATGAAATTAAAATTGCACCTAAAAATCAGCATCATATTTTTTTATGGTACAGATTCAACTAGGAGCTGGAAACATTCCTCAAATATTTTGGTCCATGTTGACATGATGGTGTCATACAGTCAATGTTGGGAAGGTTACTTTTAAAATGTATTCCACTACAGATTACAGAATACAGGCTCCAAAATGTATTTTGTAACATATTCCGTTATATTACTCAATGAGAGTAATGTATTCTGAATACTTTGGATTACTTAACAAACTCGCCATACCAATACCAACTAGATGTTAAAATCTTAATATAAATGAGTAACAGTAGGTGGACATTAGGTAAGGCTGCACTTTTTGCAGCGATCTCGTATAGAAAACTATTCCGTGCATATATAAAACAGGTCCGCGGTTCCGAACCGTAGTAAAGGGACCTCTGACTAATACGTTGGGTTCCGTGTCGGGCTCGTAGCCAAAAACTAGTCAACTTTGCTAGCGAGAGACAGAGAGAGGAGTTGAAAGGCTGCTCCAACGGAACTTATTGTTTCGGAGGAAAACACGAACACCAATGTTCCCTCTAAGCTGCGCACGTGCGCAATTGCGCACTGCTGGCACGGTCGCTGCACACTGAAAATCTGTGTTGCGCACAGAAAACAAATCTAACCTGAATTGAAATGAAAATAAATAAGTTAACAATTCTGTTTTGCAGTGTTAGTCAGTGACTGGCTGCTCCCCTATGGAATTAGAACGATGCCACCTTATCCCATAGTCCAGCCAATAATGCGATTCACATTCATATATAAGCAGCTAATCAACGTCGTCGACAGGCTATGACAGCGTCCTTATGCACTGACACCGGTGTTTTAGCTATAGCAAAGCGGCGTGGCTGATGTGGAGTGAAGCCACGTTAATGACAACGTGGACAACCATTGGAGATGTGAGCAGGACAGACGGAACAATTGACGGAAAAAGTGTGGACTATGCCACAATTTAAAAACTATACCAGTTTTTAAATTGTGTTGATGGGCCACGTAAAACCAGAGTTATGATAAAAAAATATCTGCAATGTTTGGTTTTCTTCCTGAATGCTATCGTTATTTATATTTACTGCGGGAAGAAACGGTAAAACCGGCGTTTTATAAGGAAAACGCTCGAAAGTACTGTCCACCAGTGAGCAAAAACAAAACCCAAAAAACCCCACCCTTTCCTATTGGTGGAAAAATGTACCATGTCGACCAATCAAAAAATGATATGGCAACATGGCATTTAGTTGTTTAGGAACATTGGTCATTATATACTGTATTTTGCAGACAGAGAGTTACAGGACTCTCTCCCAGACCACAGACTCATACTCATAATACAAGTCAGAGCAAATAAATAAATGAATAAATAAATAAAGTTGTGTTTTCAAAATTGAAGTTCAAGTTATTTTTACTTCCAATAATGTTAACATACTACACAGGTCATGAACATTTTTTTTAATTTTCATTGTAAGTGGGCTAAAACAGTTAATTAAAAGTAGTCTAACATAAATGTAAATGCTGTAATTTGATTATTTTAATAAACCATGTAACTTGGGTGGATTCGATGCTGGCGTGACCACAGTGCACACGTCTGCTGTTGCTCACAGTGGTCCAAGGGACCGCTCAGGGAGTTTGTGTGTTCGCTCAGACACATGAAAAATTAGAGGGAACATTGACAAACACAGTGTACAGTCGAGTCTTAATCCGGTCTTTAAGTGATGACGTGATGAATCCTGCTTCCGGGCCCAAACTGCCCTGCGTTTAATAAGGCTTTTGTGTTTTTAACATGTTTTAATGCTTTTTATCTGGTTCTATTTATTCTCAAAAAGCCCCAAAAAACAGTCAGTGATCACTGCCGCCCTCTCTCGGTTTTTATTACTGCTATTCATTTTAAAGCTCAGTTTTTAAAACCTTACGATGCAACTACAGCCCAGCCCATGCAGCAGTATATTAATGACTAACCTCAGATTGTTTACTTGCCTGTTTTCGTCGGAAGTGATAGCAGAGCTGTACGTCTTAATTTGTTTTAGAAATCCCTCAGTCAGGACATTCTATATTATATTTAGATGGAAACTAGCGAGCTAACTCCTTACTAACTTCTAACTCCGTTAAGTTAAAAAAATTCCGTTTTCATGGATGCCCGGATGTTTTACTTAATTGTTACACCTGGTAGAGCAGCCACACTGGTCATTTTATTACAGATGATAGAATTTAGACAGTTTTTAACTCTCAGTGATGCTGCAGCGATTATTTGCCATATGGACCTGCCGCAGAGTTTGGGCCCAGACACGGCTAATGACATAAGACTTAAATTTTTTGGAATTACCAAAAATAGAGAGGGCATAGCCTAACATATGAAACAGGAAAAGACCGCTGTGTAATCCATTTATTTCATTAAAGTAACTGTATTCTGAATACCACCTTTTTAAACGGTAACTGTAACGGAATACAGTTACTCATATTTTGTATTTTAAATACGTAATGGCGGTACATGTATTCCGTTACTCCCCAACACTGCATACAGTTACTGCAGATCACACATCCATGAAGTGAATCTCCCGTTTGACCACATCCCAAACACACTCTGTTGAGAAACCAGATGATGAGGATCTGAGCTTTGTGACACGATGTGGCCTTTGAATGATGCTCAGTTGGTACCAAGGGGTCCAAAATGTGCCGAGATCATTTTTGCCCAGAAAGATGTTGCTCACTCGATAATTTCTCTTGTTTAAATCATTCTTTCTAAATCGTAGAGATGGTTATGTGGGAAATTTGAGACAAATTTGAGCATTTGTCTAAAAGTTGATACGTGTCAAAGCCAAAACATTAACTGAGCTGGTGATGACTGAGTGGAGGAGAGACTCAGAAAGGCTGCCAACACATTCTGACGCACAATGCCATTGTGTGTCTCACGAGGTTTCTTTTATGGTTGTTGCCTTGGCATACCTGTGGTAATACTGGCTGCCATGTGATTACAAACTTTGTGTTTTGCCCTCGGTTTGGCTTTTCATCACTGCCTTTATCTGCTGATTCAGTTTAGAATCTAAAAGTATTAAGTTAGATTCAAGAAACCTGTTCATGTGTTTTCTCCTTCACACCAGCAGCCTTTCTGCATCACAGTTGGGAGAGAGACAGCCCTCACTAATGCCATAACCTGTTATGTCACGCACCATTGTTAAAGGACACCTCTTGCATAAATGAGACATGCCTGTGGCTTTGACAGAACTGCTTTATTTTCTCTCCTGGGAATGAAAACCGCCTACTTGTTGGTCATGACTAAACGAAAAAGAAAAAAAAAACCCTGAATTTTCTCTGTGGCTGAATTAAAGCGCCCAAAACCGCACTACTGAGCAACTCAGCGTTTTGGGTTTTTCGTAAATCCATTTAAACACAATAGCTGTGATTCCAGCACCTCCCCTCCGACGAAAGTTCTGTTAATGACTATTATTATTCGTGCTGTAAGCCAGGATTTTATGTATTTTCTTATAGACAATCAAAGCTACATTAGTCCTAAGCTGCTTCGCAGTAAACCTTTTCACCTTGCTACACCTAACTAATCTGCATTGTTGTTTGGGTGAGTTTTTAAATTTAGGGCATTTTTGGCCTCTACTTGTTTTATATCGACGCACACACACGAAAGCACAGGCATGCACAGTGTCCCATAGCCATACTCTCCATCACTCAGAGTTATGGTAGCTACACGGTGCCTTCCGGAGCAGTCACAGACTCATCCCCATAGACCTGTCGTACATGGTTCAGTGCCTCATTTTCAATTGTTCTTCAGACCCTCATAAATCACCCTTGAAAGTGTGTGTCTCGTCTCTCCGTGCACTTGAGTGTGTGTGTGTCCATGTTGTTATTGTTGCCAGCTGTTCACACATTAGCAATGTAACTTGGTTACCTTGACCCTCAAACATGTACCTGCCATGTTCCTCTTCATTTACACCTTTGAGCATACTAAACCATACAAGTGCTGAATTATTTAACATTTTTAAGCACTTATTTACTTATGTTTTCTCTTCATGGTGAATTTGTACCAACTTGTCTTTGCTCCTGTTTTCCATAGATTTCCAGGCTCATACATTTTCTGCTTGCCCACACTGTTGGCACTCCTTATATTTTCATGTCACCATGACTTACAGAGCAGCTCAGCTCTCTTCCTTCTCTTAGTATAACCAATTGTTTGTTTAATGTCTTTCAAATCCTGCCATTTTATTTTCAATTTATAACACTCACCAATGTTGCAGTGATGAGGCCACGTGTTACACTGCAATCTGACATTCCCATTTTCAATAAAGTCCAGATCTGTGAGGACAAGCAGATCATAGAAAAGCAGATCATAGAATAATGAATAATTATGTCTTCCATCGATCTCTGAAAAAGTATAAATTCAAGTCCTGGCCTAGATGCATCTCAGCTCCAAACTTTAGCTCCAGGTCATTATTTCATAAAACATTCAACAACAACAACAACAATCTTTATTTATAGATCACATTTAAAAACCAACGGCATGCCAAAGTGCTTAACATAAAACAAATCAACACAAGTATAATCAAAGTCATAAAAACAAAAAATAAAAGTGTAAAATTATGTTCACAGGAAAAAGCCACCAATAGAAAAAAGTATAACTATAGCACATAACTATAGCACAATATAACTATGCCATCAAAACACAATGGCGATATGACATGCACAGCGCAAATAAAAGCATGATAGGAAAATTAATAGAATAAATCACTGCAAACAAGGCCAGCATTTAACCGGTAGAAAAAGCAAGATTAAACAAATACGCTTTAAGCCGTGATTTAAAAGATTGAATAGAGTCAGACGCCCGGATGCCAATCGGAAGGTTGTTCCACAACTCTGGTGCAGCCAGAGCAAACGCTCGATCACCTCTAGACTTCAGCCGAGATCTAGGCTGCACCAACAGTAACTGTGAGGATGATCTTAAAGCCCTAGCAGGAACATATGAGCTTAGGAGTTCCTTAAGATAGCTCGCTGCTATGTTGTTAGTGATTTTAAAAGTAAACAGCAGAATTTTAAATTGGATACAGTATTTCACAGGCAACCAATGCAAATCAGCTAGGACGGGAGTAATGTGGGCAAACTTCCTAGTTTTGGTTAGAATGCGTGCAGCAGCATTTTGGACTGTCTGTAATCTATGAAGGAGGGCAGAGTGGAGACCAAAATAGAGTGAATTGCAGTAATCCAGTCTCGAAGTTACAAAGGCATGGATGAGCTTTTCCAGGTCTTTATGCGGAATATACTGCCTGGCCTTAGAAATAAGGCGGAGTTGGTAAAAACTAGATCTAACAACAGCAGACACTTGTTTATCAAGTTTAAAAGAGCTGTCAAGTAACACGCCCAGATTCCTAACAGTGTCGGAAAAGGAACTAGTGAGAAAACCAAAAGCATCATGAAGTTTGGCACGGAGAACGTTACTGCCAAAGACCACAATTTCAGTTTTCTTATCATTGAGGATAAGAGTATTTGAGCCATTGCTTGACCTCACACATGCACTCTCGAAAACAATTCAAGGACAAAGCTAGGTCATCATTTAACTCAAAGTAGATCTGAATGTCATCGGCATAATAATGAAAAGCGATGTGATATTTCTCAAAGATAGCGCTTAAAGGAAGCATGTACAATGAGAACAGAGTAGGGCCTAACACAGATCCCTGAGGGACACCACAGCAGACAGGTACAGCGGAGGAAGAGGAAGTGGCCAAGTGAACCGAGGAGAGCCGATTGGAGAGGTATGATTTAAACCAATCCAGGGCAGTACCCTTGATGCCTACAGTGTGCTCAAGTCTCGCCAATAGGATGTTATGATCAACCATATCGAATGCCGACGATAGATCCAATAGCACTAGGACCGACAAGGAAACATTCCTTCTTCCTTCTCCAGTATACTGCTGAAAGTATTCACTCCGCCATCTAAATCACGGGATTCAGGTGTTCCAATCACTTTCATGGCCACAAGTGTATGAAATCAAGCATGCAGGCATGCAGACTGCTTCTAGAAACATTTCTGACAATGAATTCCAGCGTGGTACCATGACAGGATGCCACATGTGCAAGTCCAGTCGTGACGTTTGCTCGCTACTAAATATTCCACAGTTTGTGATATTTTAACAAATTGGAAGCGATTGGGAACAACACCAACTCCGCCACAAAGTGGCAGGCCACGTAAAATCACAGAGGGTCAGCAGATGCTGAGGTGCATAATGCACAGAGGTCACCAACTTTCTGCAGAGACAATCTCTACGGACCTCCAAACTTCATGTGGCTTTCAGATTAGCTCAGGAACAGCGTGTAGAGAGCTTTGTGGAATGGCTGAGCAGCTGCATCCAAGCCTTACATCACCAAGCGCAATGTTAAGCGTCGGATGCAGGGTTAGGGTTAACCACTGGACTCTTCATGAGCAGTGGAGATATGTTCTCTGGAGCGAGTAATCATGTTTCTCTGTCTGGAAAATGATGGATGATTCTGGTTTTGGTGGTTTCCAGGACAACGGTACTTGTCTGACTGCATTGTGCCAAGTGTAAAGTTTGGTGGAGGGAGATTATGGTATGGATATTTTTACAGGAGTTGGACTTGGCCCCTTATTTCTAGTGGAAAGAACTATTAATCCGACTGCATAAGTGGACATTTTGCACAATTTCATGCTTCCAGAATCTGGAAGTTTTGGAGGAAATTTTGAAATTTTATATCTTTAGGCATATTTATTTGGAGTTTTTCCCCCATTGCTTTTGAAAACAACAACAAGAAAAAAAAGGCATTTCAATAATTTCTGCTATTTCTGTTTTGCCTTCTCTCTAATATATATATTTCATCTTCTTTAAATCATGCTTTTTATTTGTTTTTGTTTCTAATGTCTCTGTAAAGCACTTTGAATCACCTTGTTGTTGAATTGTGCTATACAAATAAACTTGCCTTGCCTTGCCTTGCCTTCTTTTAAGGAAAAACACTAATACCTCCTTAAAAATATGAATATGACTTCGATCTGACATGTGGTGAAAGTGTTCTGCATTGGTGAGTTTGTGGCTTTTCTTGTCTGTTTCTATTGCTGTGTCCGTTGAATCATCATGTATTTGCCTCACTGGGTTGTAACATTCCCAATTAAAACTGGGAAATGTGATGCTTGTGGTGTAAATGGCCAGCCAGCTCAATTATTATACTGGTTTTGCTTTTTTTGTAAACAAACATTTTCTTGGCTGTTGCAGCTGAGAATATTCTTTGTAAATTCAGTTAACCTTTGCTAACTACCTGCAGGCTTTTAGTGATGACTCGATTTAGCACATTAGCTATGCCCCAACAGTGTGCGATTAGTTAAAATAAAATCACGATATTTCTCATAAAACGGGTGTCAAAGCAGTGTCAGACTGTATAAACAACAAACTCACTACATCGGTGCTGCAGATTGAGTGCTCACCTACGAGAAGTGCAGCTCTTCACCAGCCACATGTGCGATGCCAGTCTGACAAACTGGCACCATCCAATCAACAGTGCTGTAACAAAAAGAACATAAAAATGCTGACAGGGTGATAAGACTCTCATAGTGCGGTCGTGGCTCAACAGTTGGGAGTTCACCTTGTAATCAGAAGGTTGCCGGTTCGAGCCCCGGCTCGGACAGTCTTGGTTGTTGTGTCCTTGGGCAAGACACTTCACCTACCTCCTACTGGTGTTGGCCAGAAGGGCCGATGGCGCGATATGGCAGCCTCGCTTCTGTCAGTCTGCCCCAGGGCAGCTGTGGCTACAACTGTAGCTTGCCTCCACCGGTGTGTGGATGACTGGGTGTGTAAAGCGCTTTGCCGGGACTAGTAAAAGCGCTATACAAATACAGACCATTTAGTCATTTTTTTCCATTTCATTGGTGTGTGTTTTACAAGATTTGTATTTGGGAGAAGCACTTGGAGTTTTTTCAAATGTTAAAAAAACGTTACCCACCTTCTCCTCCTCCAACCCCCAACGAATCACAGCAGATGGCTGCCCCTCTCTGAGCTGGTTCTGTGGGAGGTTTCTTCCTGTTAAAGGGAAGTTTTTCCTTTCCACTGTTGCTAAGTGCTTGTTCATAGGGGATCATCTGATTGCTAGGGTTTTCTCAGCCTCTCTTTATTATTGTATTGTCTTTACCGTACAATTTAAAGTGCACTGAGGCAACTGTAGGTGACAATATAAATAACATTTTATTGAATTGAAAAAACTAGCAGTATTAAGATACTGGACATTTCTATTTACATTTACACAGGTAACTTCAAAAGGAGGAAGAAGTGCTGCTGTTTATATCGTCTCAAATTTAAAAGTACAGATTTGTCAATACATAAAGACACTGAATATTTGAAATGGCTGCTTGCTTTCCTTAGTCTCAACACGAGAACACCTGCTGTGCATTCTCGCTTACTCACCGTCTCTATGGATTTGCTTTTTTTGCCTTTTAAATGTTTGACAATTTGAGGTTTTTGAACAAATGAAATATCGCAGGAAGGTTTTATCGATGTGGAAGTTACAAAAGCTTCTGCACCATCCGGCCCATCTATAAAACTCAAAAACTATACTTGTTTTAACTTTGGCCAGTCTCACCTCTGTTTGCTCAGCGTATTCAGGTTGAGACATGCTGAGGAGAAGAATGCATCATCTTCTAACTTGGCTTGAAATAGCAGTCTAGAGAGGGTGGCAGGCTGCTAGGGTACACAGTCTATGCGAGGATAATCCCTCGCCTGTCTTAATATAGGGACGCTTTGCATTTGCTACTGGACTGCACGGCTTCTGTCGGTGGAAAAAGCAGAGCAGTGAAAATAATGCGTAATCAGGTGACTTGGTTGCAGCTGGTCCTGCCGATCTTCAGGTTGGACAGGGATAATAACAAGCGAGATTGCTGCCAGCAGGCAGCGTTCCTCATAGGGAATGCGCTCATATTGTGGGAACGCGATACGTAAAGTGTATGTTGTCTTCCCGCTGTGGTGTGATGAGAAATAATGCAAATGCTTTTGGCAACTGTGTCCCAGGGTGCTGTGTTTCAGTAAGCCTCATAATTCAAATCTCTAAGAATACCACCATCCTTAGAGGTTGTGCATGTTTTCATGTGGAAAGTATCAAACCGATTGTATTGACTAAATCTTCAGGGAAGACAGCAGACTTGGCAAGCCTAGACAGCAGTGGACCTGGGCTGCACCAAATCAAAGCACAGCATCAGACTGTGAGCTAAGGGACTGTCAGGGTGAAATCTTTTTTTTTTTTAATAGTCAAAGCTGACCATTAATTAAAGTCCTGCTATGAAATCAGACTCCAGCTGTTTTACACATTTATTTCCTATTTGGACTTTCCTTCTGAGACTTGGTCTATCCTTTTAGCCCAAAGTCAACATTCACAATGAACCAATTAAACAAATGGCTTGATGTAGAAGAAAACCGCTAAAAGTTAGATGGGAACAGCCAGAGCCCTCAGCAGATTCACTCAAACTTGAACCACACACTTATAATGCTGCATTTCTACTGGCAGATAACACTGATGAACACAGCAAATAGAAAAAATGATTTAAGACTCCATATATGTGAGGACTTCAAGATTTTTATTGTGGCACTATATTTCCCTATTGATTAAATAACATTTATTTGAGCTACAGTGTAACATGCACTAAATCCTTGAGTGAAATTACTCAAAGCACTGTGTCCCCTGTGTCATAAAATCAATGCGGAGAGGGGGAAAGAGCTGCTGGAGTTAATGGTACCCTTTTTTAATTTAAATGATAAATGCCGTAAACGCATTGTCTTCATTAAATTCATTTACAACTTTTCATGACATTCACCTTTTCTGTGTTGCGACGTTGATTCCTATTTGATGCATAAGCCGATAAACCTAGTTGGGTCACGCCGGATAGATTTCCACTAACAGGACTTTGTATGAGAGGAATACGCGTCTGTCTTCAAAAATAAGGAAGCGCCCTGAATGTGTTATAACTCACAAACTGACATTTGTGTGTGCGGCCACGTGTTCCTCTGCAGTCGCAATATTGTCAGGTTTTTAAAATAAACGAGCTATTGTCATGGTAACACAACTGATCCTGGTGGTATTCGTTTTACTGTTCTTTACTGTGCTTGTTAGTTTTCTTAAAAGTAATGCAGTATGTTACTTTATTACTCGCTGGAGAAAGTAATTAATTACACTTCTATGTTACATTTAACCTGACTGAATACATTGTCAATTTATTACCAGTTAACAATATAAAGCTTTCAGGTCCACACAAACACCTATCATAATGAGGACACACACATCTTTTTTTAGTATTTGCATGAGAACACAAAGCAAAGTTAAAAAATCAGCCCAAAGAGATTTGAAAGCGATCGCCACGGTGATTCTACTGTAGAAACTTGAACAGGTAGAAATGGAGGCTTCAATCCTGACTTCTCGTTGCTGGTTTTGTCACCTGTTGAAGATCGGGGTCTGGTAGCTTTAGCATCATGTTGAGATTTCAGTTAGCATAGATGTAACATGCTGTCTGTGCAGATGCTTGGTAACAGTTGCTAATAGTTGTGTTAGCAACATATTGCAGTTGTTTCTGTCTATTGCTCTCTGTCCTTTTGTGCAATACCCATACCGCCACTGTAGACCACGCCACCATTTTTCTCTTCCATGCACACAAACTGAAATCAGCTGTCTGTAGCGTAAGAAAGAAATGTTTTGTTAGAAGTTTCGTCACCCTTTCTATCGACCTGGCACTCAGATAAGTCAAAAACATTTCTAATGTATATAATATGATGTCTTTACCATTAAGGATCCATTAGTCATGTGTTATGGACACCAAACTCACTGTCCACAGGATAACTGGTCATCTACAGTTTTGGTAAAAATGTTTTTTTAACACCAGCACCGGGCATCTCTCTTTTATTTGACCATCTGTGTTGTCCACATAAAACACCAGCCACATTCTGGATGCCCTTCTGTTGTGTCAGGGCTGCTCTATCTAGGATTGTGTTGGGATCTGACCATCAACCTCTCTCTCGGTCTTTCTCACACACACACAAGCAATATTGAGTGAGCCCTGATAATATCTCCTTTTAATCTGCTACCGCCTAGTCTGAAAGGTTTTGGTAAATGAAAGAGAGAAATGGCATCGTCACCATCACCAACATAGCTTTTATTTTTTTGTGCTGCTTTTTTTGTGTTCTTCAAATGCAGTTGTTTTGGGTGGTTGCAGAAGCAGGTATAAAAACCTGGATGCGGGAGACATCCGAAGAGCTTGAGTTGGCAAGTTTGGGGCTGCCTTAAAAAGAATCTAAGAAAAGTAACTACCATCTCATGAGAGGAATGCATCATAATACCATTTTAATTTAATCATTACTTTTTGATTGGTTTTGAGACTTTCGTACAGACTAGACAAACACTTACCTACCTCAATGTTTTCCATGTTCAGAAGCAACTCCGTTTACAAAAACGCCTTCAGATTGGTGGCTCTGCACCTTTCAATGATGTCATATTCATTATCTTGAGAGCTGGTGTTTTGAAATGTTTCAAATTGTTTTTCTTCAAGGTCGTGCAATCACGAGCCTCCTGCATATAGATATTGGAGAGAAATGGTATGATTTGCATCTGATTTCCACAGTGTTGTTACTTTGGGAAAACTCAGGTCTAAAAACCTCGAAACAGAATAAAATCAGAGAAAAACCTGGATGCAGAAGTTTGTGAAGCACTTCAGTTGAAGTAACAGGTTTTCTATCCCGACTACAATATAGAGTTAATGCCCTACTTTAACTAAATCTATAGGGAGATAAAACCCCTGACCCCTGCTGCACACTGAGCCAGCAGGTTGGGCTGATGGAGCAGGGGCCATTTCAAACAAACAACAGGCCGCGACTAAAGTTTTTCATTACATAACATAAATTAATCATTCAAAATTTGATTTAAGCCGTCTGGGTTTAGCAGCAGTATGATGACTCTTTTGCAGAACGTAGCCAAAGTTTGTTCAAAATGTGGCCAAAGGATCCAAAAAGCTGCTAAATAAGTTGGCGTCTGTGAGAACTCGAGGAGGAGAGTGAGTGGAGCTGTCTTTGCTGATGTAGAAGAAGAGTAGTGACAGGTTTGCATGTAAACTGAGAGAGGAGAGATACAAGAAACGGTTTATGTGCAACAGCATCACTCTATGAATTTAAATTGCATTGTCTTATCCTTAACCTTGACTGAAAACACATTGATAAATGATACAAAACTGATACATTTTCAGTTAATGCCAGTAAATAAAGTCTGATATTAAGCCCAGAGTGGGTTTATTTGCTATTTTTGCAATTCTAAAGATTAAAAGATTAAATCAATAATTTTTTTAATATCAGAAATAAAACTGTAAGCAAAAAAAGGATTGACTGTGTTATGCAAGAGAAAGAGGACTGTGCCGATAATTCCACTTTGGTGATTTGCAAATTTATTACAACTCTAATATATTATTTATGATATTACTTATTAAGAATATAATTTTCCATTCAACAAACCTTGTGATAAATCTTTTCAACATGTTACAGGTTTATATTTTGGTGCCCTGAACGCCCACTAGTAAGTAGGTTTTAGGCACTAAATCTAAAATGTGGATGGCTTTAAAAAACAATCCCATGAGTAGATTTTATTAATCAGACCACAGACCATAGAAGGTGAAGTGAAAAAACCCCATCTAATTCAAAACTGCTTTATTTCTCTCAGGTACAGGATAGAGTAGCTCCTTTATGGCCCTGGATGGATGTTACAGCACTAATCAGATGGGACTAATCATACTGTGCCTGCACAGATAAGAGAAAAAAATACCTAAATGGGATGTAATACCACCACACTAATTGTTACTAGTGCACTTACATCTCTTGCCAGGATTTCAGAAAGAAAAGGAAGTAAGTGCTCCTTATTTCATACTCTGGGTGTACTCTTGGCCACGCTCTGCTAAAGCAACAGGACCAGCTCCTCCGTAGAAGCAAATCCTGGAATAAATGCTTCATTTTTAAGTCTGATGTATGCAGATTGTGGTGAGGATGTTTTGTGGTATTTGTTATACTCTTGCACCTCTCAGTTTGAATACAAATCCAAACAGTCAGCATTATGCAACACAAGCAGGAAAAACTACTGCTGCTGGTTACAAAACAAAACAGGAAAAGAGAAAATCTCTCTCCCATTCACTCGTATCTGGAAGTTTTATGAATAATGCAGCGAGCCCGAGGTTAGGGAGGTGGAGAGCGGATGCCAGTTTGAGCTTTAAACATAGAGTATTTGACATCTGAGTTAACATGGACTGACTGTAGATCTCTGCTTTGACAAACACCTCCTTCACTTGGCTGTGCTTGGCAGCCTGGCAAGGAGCCATTCATGGTAATTTTAGCTTCGCACGATAAACTGGAAGATTGCATAATAACTTTCATACTGTATTTAGTTTAGTTATGCTGTTTAATACATTTACTGCAGTATATAGTGTACATAATATGATATAATATTATTTAATATAATAATTATGCCAAAGTCAGTGCACTGCCAAGTTCACAGAGGGACCTTAATGAACGTGTTTTATTTATGGTTTCTTTAATGAGGATGAGCTGAGTGTCAGCTAATGGAATTTTTGAGTTGCCATTTAAGGAAAGAAAATTATTTATTCATTATTGATTTGTTTATTTGAAAGATTTAACACATCTGCTTTATATTAGCGTCACCACCTGACACCAACTATCTTTCCCATCTTTACTCTGAGAGCCTCGAAATATGAAAGACACAAAAAAATAATACAAATAAAAAAATAATGGAGATCTTTTTGTTCTTGTTTTCCTTTTTGGACTTTCTCCTGAGCTTCCTCACCAAACACCTGCAGAATACTATAGGATGTGGGTGCACCCTGTTATGCAGGCTGCTGGATCATGTATAAGTGAGCCATAGTGTGTAGCTGGACTGCTGTGCCTTTTTTGGCCATAGGCGCTGGAAGCCCTGCAGCTTCCCGGATTAGGAATTCTTCTCACTTGCCTAATAATTACATGCTGATTTGAACGGTTGTTTTTGAAGAGCCAGCCATTCTTAATGAAGCCTAAGCCAATGCCTTAAGCTTTCAATTGGAATTCAATCCCTCCCTCACTTAACACACTGGTTCCACAATTTATATTCAGCTCACAAATACTGTATACTGAACTTTTTTAAATGTAGATGAGCACAACTTACAAATGCTCATAGCATGTGTGTCTGCAAGTCTCCAACAGCGTCCTGGGAGGAAAAGTCATAACACTGCAGGATTGTAAACACATTGTCTTAATTTGGCATTGATTTAGTTTGTATGCACAGCAAATTGTTATTATTCAGATTTTTTTTTACAATAATTATAGAGTACTTGTACAAAGCGATACAAAGCACTGTGATTCAGTGCTGATTCACTGATGATGAAGTGTTCTTTTCCTTGCACAAAAAGAAAATGCATTATTTTAATATTGCTTACATTAGCAGTAAACAACGTTTATTATCTTTCTGAAGAATACAGTGATGGATATGATAGTCTTATCCTTATTCTTCTTTTTTTGGCTGCTCCCTTTAGAGGTCACCACAGCAGATCACCTGACTCCATCTCATTTTATTTATCCTTAGCTTCCTTTTCTGTTACACCAACCTCTGCAGGTCCTCCTTCTGTGGTCTTCCTCTCCAAATCTAAAATCCTCAGCTGTAACAAATAAGATATAATCATTTCTGTGCATTCTGCTCACTCACAACAAAATCTTCAGCTCTACATCTACTGCTGTGCGACACAGCTGATTTTGGTATCAAACCGATACCAAGTGAATACAGGGAAGTGCTGCCGATACCAATACTTATAAAGCCAGCTGATGTAGAGGAGAGCAGTGTGTCACGATTTATGGATGCATGCAGATATATTTTTTCATTTTCAAAACAATATTTTTTTGACACAAATTAGTGTGTTACATACTGAACTTAAAGTATAGAAACAAAGTATCTACCCTATTATTACCTAGTTTCGATCTGATACCAGCATCAGCTTTGGCATCGACATTTGGATCAATCTGTCCATCTCTATCTGCCCCACAGGGGGCCACAAGCCAGTGTACTCTTAGTGCACTGGCTTGTGGCCATTCCTAATATAGGGAGGATTGCATCGAGAAGAAGATCCAGCATGAACTCTTTACCAAATCAACACAACAGGAGTCTTGCCACTTGGTTTATGTTCCTCAGGTGTGAAGGTAGAAAGAAAAAACTGATACATTATTGACATGTTACAAACACAACACTCATTCTGCAATGCAGGTGTGATGTTTTTGGAAGGCTAACGTGTCTCAAATGATTATTTAATGTCTGCTTGTTTAGTGTGATGTAAAGTGTGACAGATGTTCACTGATGTTTATATCAGCTGATTCTAGGGAGTTCCCTGCTGTTTCTATCCAATAAAATTATTTTGGGGATTTATTGGAGACATTACCAGAATTATTGTGCAAAGTGTTATACAGGCAGGAACGTAAAAACAGTAAAGTAGGGAGAAACTGTGAAAGCTATCTACAGTTACAGGACTAATGAAAAAGCTCTTTATGAGGCTAAAACTTTACATGTGGGAATATTGAGCTTGTTCAAAAAACAAATACACTATTTGTAGGTAGCTATATGGAAAAAGTTAAATAAAAGCCATATTAAAGTTAGGACCATAAGATTAAGCCCTTGAGTGACTTAAAAATGAACCCCCCCCCCCACACACACACACACACACACACACACACACCCCCCCCCACACACACACACACACTTAGAACGTAAATGTTATCCCTGGATTTTATTTTGAACTGGAACTGAAAGATTTGGTCGATGTTGCTGGATTTGTTATGCTGTTATGTGAGATTGTATCAACGCAGTTCACTGCTTTGTAGCTGACAGACGAAAAGTCTATCCTCTTGCGGCTTTCAGGAGTCAGTCTTATGATACCCGACAAGGTTAGGTTAACAGACATTTCTTATGGAGCTCTTGGGAAAATACGCGTCAGTAGGTGCATTACCATTGTAGGAATTTTCCACAGTTCTCTACCTGCCTTTCCACTGTTAAATCAACCTCTGAGAAGGTTATTTCAACCAATCAAAATCTCTGCTCACAGCACAGTGTTTTTAAAGGTTCATGACCTTTCGATGTAGGGCTTGCAGCACTGAATGTGACTGACTGGTAGTTTTCCTCAGCACTGTTCTACTTACACTTTTACAGATATTGATTTTGCTTTTAGTCTTTGTCCAAAAATCTCTATCATACCACCCAATAGCTTTTACGGCTAATTGGCCAACTACTAATTTTAGATCTTTTGTCTGTTTTTTGCTGTTTTGCTAACCTTTGTAAACAGATGAATGTCCAGTGAAGAGTCCGGATTTCTGGTACTGGGAGAGGTCCAAAGGATCGCTGTCATGCTAGTGACAAGAGCTGAAATACTTCACACTTTGTTTATGAAAGACAAAGAAAATGTGTGTGTGGTGCTAAAGTGCTAGCCAATGCTGACACTGTAAAGCTACTGTTGGTCTAAAAAAAGTAAGGAGGGGAACCTTTGCTCATATTCTGCTTTTAAATTTGCTCCGTAGTGTAGTGGTCAACACATTTACCTTACTTACCTTACACAGAAAGGTAAACAAATAGAAAAGATCCTTGGTTTGAGATTGGGAGGAGACTGAAATCCAGCCTCAGGGGGTTCTCAAACTAGTTTACTCCCAGTGCCAGTCCCAAGCCCAGATAAATGGACGGGGTGCATCAGGAAGCCCAACCAACTTGCCAAATCAAACATGATCATCTGCTGTGGTGACTCCTTGGGAAATAGGGGAGCAGCTGAAAATACCAGACTTTGCTAATGAATAAAGATCCATATCAACCATATCATTGAGCTTTCTTCACAGGCAGATCACAAACATTCACTCTAAAATAACTCACATTTTTTTAATAAAAACAGAGTTAATTAAAGTAGCAAAAAAGTAACAGCATGCATACTCTGATGACTGGAGGTATGAAGATGAAACAGTCTTTTGAAGGCACAGAACATTTTTTTGTTTTTGAATAAGTAGACCAAAAAAATGTTCAGATTTTGTTCTGAGTAACAGCGTGGCATTTTTGTTGTCCCCTGAAACTGAAATCTGCCTCAACTAAAGAATAAGAGTGGCACTGTTTTGTATTTTCCTCAGCACCTTTCAGAAATGCACTCATTTTCATTAATCTGACAGCATCAAATGCTCACAGGTAATGCTTGTTAGTTCGATCGATTTATTGAATAGCCTTATTCCTTTCATATGCCAGTGTAGCAAATTCATTTTTGCAGTGTTTTCCCAAGGTTTCTGGAGGTCTTTAGAGCCGCATATGCATTAGCATTTTAAGACTGTCATTTTGAGCTCATCATCTGTGACAGCCGATTTTCTCCCTACTCATCATGAATTTATATCCTCTGTGGCAGTAAAACACATTACAGGGGCGTTCACAATTTCCTGCAGGTTAAACTGGGCTAACTAAACAATTTTAGCGCTGATTAACTCTAAAAAGACTCAGAATTATTGGACCAAAAGGGACCACTGGCCAAGCAGCATTATGGTTGCAAATGAGGCTCCGTTCAAAAACGATATCTAAGCATGCAGTATTCTTTTGTCCAGCTTACGCCAACCAAGGGTTATGCAAATTTACAGTTCACTAAAGACAGACTGAAGTGAGTTTGTTCATGTGTGCAGTTCACTCTTTGAGTTTCAAATCTCCTAAAATGTTTCATTCCTTATTAAAATAAGATGATAAATACAATATTGAAGACTTTTTGTTTTTCTTCTGAATGACTGGAACAGTTTGAGTCACCCATCTGCTCTGTTAGAAGCGGCTTGTTTATTTGATTGGTTGAAGTTCCCCCGTGATAACATAGTGATAGACAGATGGTTCATCCAATCACCTGCTAAGTTTTCAAACAGTTTCCAAGGACAGCTACCCAGATGGTTCCAAGCAACAAACCATCTGGCACGTCAGGTTAGAAATTCCCCTCAGACAGTTTGAAAGTTGAGTTGTAAATGTGCCGTCAAAAGGCGCCGACGGGAGGAAATGATGGAGAACAGCTGCAATGATCCACATCACATAGTGTAGAGCAAGTGCTTGTTATAGCAATCAATTCAATTGGGACATTGTATTCTGATTATTGCACGGGTAATAAATGCTTCTCTTCTAACAGCCCCCTAAAACTTAATGCTTTAAGTACTGTGTGAAGCACCAAGGCGCTGTATCCCTTTAGTTACTTTTTTTTTAAAAGAGTTAGTTAGTGAAAATGTTTTGATGCCTGTTGGCAGAAATTTCTTCCTCCGTGTGCTTTCATCTAGTCATTTGCACTCACCTGTCAAAGAGGCCCGAAACCTACTGCTGTTCAAAGAATGTATTTTATGCAGATATCATAATGCATTTGCAAATGCACACTCTATCAATGCTTCCAGATATCAAGACACATGCAGAGTCAAATTACAGCCTAATGCATTGGTTTGAACTTCAAGGAGAAAATTGAGTTTGTGGAGATTTCACTCTAAAGCAGCTTTGTACCTTTGCAACGGCAGAGAAATGTCAGCAGCCCCCTTGTGTAAGTGTTATATCACTGCTGGCCCATGTTAACAGTACTTTTCTGGTGTTGAATGATCCTGGCTGACTCTTGTTACTCTTGTCGGTACAGAGTTTGAAGTTAATCTTCTAAGAGCTATATTCAAGCAATTGCTTTTCTAAAATTTGGAAACGGGATGCACTCAAACCGCCATTGATCAGCCACGTATTGATGTTCAAGTAGGTGAAAATGTCCGCATAAAAACAAAACAAAAAACAGAAACTTTGAGAGCAGGGTCCCACCTCCCAAGTGCTTCATCAATTATGTAGGGAGCTAGTGCTTTTTGGGGGTACTGCATGCAGTGAAGCAGAAAGAGAAATAGGAGACTGCTTTTCCACCCTCGCATAACCCACTGCTGCCTTCTGAAGTCATGAAGGTTAACAACACCCAAACAACAGCACAAGTCATTATTATTCAATGAATGCAGTCTACTGTGACAGCCCTGTGAGAGTGTCGGTTTAATGTTGTTGAGAATATCACTTAGAATCAATTAGATTTGGTGTTAAGAGCAGCAGGTGACAGTTTTGTGGCTTTACATCACTGCTGAGGGACTAGTGATTCATTTGAACTGGATGTTTTATTAATTCGAGATGGTTACCCAGTAATGTCGAAGTTGGAGCTAAAGAATAAACTTTAGCGCCATATAGTACTCACTGGTCATGTTGGTGTCATCCTGCACACAATAAATAGAAAACGCAAAACAATTTCATGCTTCTTCAGCATTCAGGAAATTACATTAAATTCCTATTTGTGACTTCCACATTTAGAGCTCCAGTTACTGATTGCATTGGATTCTTGATGGCAGCAGAGAAAAGCGCTGAACACAATATTGACACGGAGCGCTTGTTAGCAAGAAATTGTTCTAGGGCTGTCCTTTTAAAAGCATCAGTCAAAGATAACCAGTTTGTCTAAAATTATCGAATTCAAGCATTCTTTTTACCCACATAAATGTTTATAATTAACCGATGAGAGATGCTGACATCTCAGCTAACGGTCGACTCTTCTTTAAAAAGGCCGTATGTGATGTGGGAAGTTTGTGAGAAGTAGCTGCAGCTAGGATTTAGGTACTGGAACAAACCTGATAGTGTAGACATGAACAAGCTCATTGTAACAGCTGTTCTGTTTCATTGTGTTCGCTGCCCTGTGAAAGAGAAAACAAAGGCTTGGTTCATGCAATGCTAGGATGCAGCTTGTCACTGGAGAGATGGTTCAAACGATACCAGCTAACAAGCCAAGCTGGAGTAGAAAAAACCCACAGCAGCAGTTTTAACTTTTGAAGAACCTTAAAAACATGAGAGACAAACTCTGCGAGGACTATTATATCCTTCAAGATCAAAGGCTATGGCTAACTAGCCCACTTGAAATGCAAGAGCTAGCAAGTGTTGATCTCAGCAAAGTTTTCAACTTTATCTGACTCAGAAGGAAAGATTTGCCATTGGCAACCAGCGAAAAGCATGCCAATTCTGAAAAACTTCACTCTGTAGTTGCCCTAATTTGTTTTATTCAAAGCTGTATGACAAGGATTTCTGAGCTGCAGCTGCAGAAGACTAGTTTTCCCTTGAGGAAACAGTGAAGAGTACACCATCATGCATGTGTATGCACATGTGCTTTACACTTGTCTGAGAAGCACCCAGCCATATTGATTGTTAGTAAAACATGAGTGGATATGCATGTTTTAACTGGTCTTGTTCACTGCTGGTTAGTTTCCATATAAAAGTGAAGTTCATGGCACCCACACTTCACACACACTCTGTAGTTGTTGCTATGCATGCTCTCTCTGGATTTTGAGAAAGAAATCTATGGTATTTATTTGTACAACACTGGAGATTCACTTAATCACTGAAAATGTACCTGAATGGTTCAAACAATGGGTATTAGTGTTACAATTCCCCCAAACCACAGTTAAGTTAATACCTTGATTTTTTTGGACCACAGTTTCTTTCTGAACAGCTGCCCTCAGGCAGGCGTTTCAGGACATTGGAAACAAAGACAAACTGATTTTAAAAAGGGTTTTTTTTCATCCACAAGACATAGCCACACTAAACGCTGGTGAAGCCTTTATCCAGATGTTTGCACTGTCAGAATTGCATCAAATCTTGCTGTACATTTGCATGACAACAAAGACATTTTTATTACCTCACCCAAGAACCTTTTTTAGAAGTGTTTGTGTGCATACTGTATGTGTTATTATTTCAGTCTGTACACAGAATAGCTTAAAGTTCTCAATGAATTCAACAACTTTTTAGGTGTATACAGTAGGGTCATATTTATAATGTCACCCTCGCCTTCTGACTTCTCTTACAAGGTCAAACACATTTATCTGAAGGTCAAAGGGATAATGATGCTATATAAAGTTATTTAAACCTATGCTCAACTTCTGACCTCTTCTTCAAGGGCTACTCTTTTAAAGTTAATTTTATCTATATAACACCAAATCACAACAGTCATTTTGAAGTGCTGTATACTGTAAAGACCCTACAATACTACAGTTAATAAATAATGCAAACGTTCGGCCCATGTTGCATTCGCAACATTTATGAAATGATACTGGTATATGGGGATTTAAAATATCCCATTATAGTTTGCATCCAAATATCATGTCACGTTTGACCTCTGACCTCACTTTTACATTTGACATCTGCCTTTCTTTCAAGTTGACACTAAAATGTGTCTGTAAAGAAAGTATGGAAAAAGAGAACAAGTCACCTAGTTAGTTAGACATATACTGTAGTATAATATTATATATAATAAGCTCAAATGAGTCATGCCCAGTATTTACAAATCAATACCTATTACCTAGTACGTACTCCTACATAATGTTTTTATAGTCAAAAGCATCGTGCCACACTTATCTGGTTTTTACTACTAACCTCTTAAAATATGTTTAAAAAGAAGAAACAGAACAAGATTATTATGTCCAAAATACATTACTATTCCCTTAAAAGTGAATCTTGCCTAGACAGTGAGCTGAATTGAAAAGCTTCTTGTTATTTTATCAATATTTTGTTAAAAAAAAACCAGGGAAGAAAACTTTTTTTTGACAGGCATGATCGCTTGGTCATGATTGGTTCATGAACAAAAAATAAACTCTATTATTCAGAAGTTTTTCCAGTTTACTGGAAAGCTGCAAAGATTACAGCGTTCAGACTAGCCTGCTTTAACTACTCATTAACAGCTCCACATGGGTGTCACTGTATGGGAAGATTCAAGTATATATTGCAGACATTTCGGTTTCACAGTTCCTACAAGCCAACATCACATGCACCCCTTGTGAACTGACAACTGTTACTTTGAAGTAAAGATTCAGAATTATTTTAAAGGCTAAGCGAACTTGAATGTCAAAGACATAACAGTGAATCCTTTTTTCTGAAATTCAGTCGCCGCTGGTCTGTCTATGTGATTGTCCTTGTGCAAATTTACAGTGCATGAGTGGAAATGTGCATGTGGGAGTTAAAGTGCAGTCACGGATCTATTCAACAATACTGCTAAGCACATATTTGTTTAATTTAGGTGTGATGTACTTGAGGCCAGACAGTAGATACTTTCATAACCGTGTTGTTTCATAGAATAAACAATGTCTCAGCTCATTTTCAGCTTTGTCCTCGTTACTTTATTCTCCTATCTGCTATAGTGCTTCAGTATTCAGCTATAGCAACATGAATATTCTTGAATTGTCGGGGAAAACTTGTATGTGCTCTCACAAGTAGTGGATTTACCTGACATGTAGACAGTCACCAGTTTCCAACAAGGAGTGTATTTTTTGTGGTTTAGTCAAAAGGAAATTCTGTGTTTTGAAGGTAGAAATAGATGCAGTTGAATCAAGAATTTTATTATTAACCTAACAGAAAAGGAGAAAATTCAGGTTGCAAGAACTTTTATCTAAACATGTAAATCTAAATCAGTCAAAGTTAAAAAAACAAAAAAAACAAACACTTCTTGGCTGTTTCCCTCTTACAGCGTGTGGGTATCAGTTATCTGGCACTGTTGTCGATTTTATTTCAAGCTTTTATTTGTTTACGTTCATCGGTTTTTACATATTCTGTAGAGTGAGGAAATAATTGTTAACAGGAATAACGTGTTGTACCTGGCTCATAATTTCAACAAATGCGCATGTTAGAAAAAGGAACGAATATTCAGGTCGTTGTAATAAACAACTGAATCTGATTTAACTGGCAAATTTCGAAGCCCTGCTGTTTTTCTCCAGTGGAAATTATTTAATATTCACTCTCTTTTAGTTCACGCAGCACTAAATTTCAGCCTAATTTGCATTTAGAGCTTTTATGTTTAAAATTAAGTAGTTAAAGCTGTGGCCTTTAGATTTATTCTTATTTAAAAAAGAATAAACGTAGCATTTCTGAGATTTTAAATCATGTCTAAACCTGTGTACAACAGTAAAACAGACATCCTCAGCCAGATGTCAATCTTATGAGGTAATGCTATTTTTCTCAAGCTGCATAGTTTTTCTGCCATTAAAAGTCCCTGCACTGAGCCCCACCTGCTGTGGAAGCACTACAGCACTTCCCTTGTAAGGTGCATAGCTTGTCGCTTGTGAACCTCCTGATCAAAGCTTTAGCAGCATAAGGCTCAACCCAGCAGGGCTCAGTGCTCCACTGCTATAACAAAACACCAATAAGGTAAAGAAAAAAAAAAGTCATCCAGTAACTAAAGATGCAATTTAAAAAAAAAGGGAAAATGTAACATTCTGCATGTTCCAGATTATCAGTGTCTAACATGACATACTGCGTATGTATATTGGCATATTGTTTGAACTCGGTTGCTTGACTTGCCTGATTGTATAGTAAATGTTTGACAATGGAACCTTTGTTAAAGTGTAATTATGTCTTGTGCATGTTGGCCCCATTAAGGGAGTCCCAAAGCTTTATATTAAATTCACTTTGAGTCAGCGGACTGAATTTAACACAAATAAAGACAATAGGCAGGGAAAACTCAAAAGGACTCTAAATGGGTCTGATGAATGAGCACTGTGTTGTATATCGCACAAATGCATCTGTCGTGGTGGACTCTGACAGCTTAATGAAACAATTTAGTTAATTAAATCAAGGTTATAATAGTAATGTCATGAGATTTCAACTCCTTTGAAAGGGTGATCTTTTGTAAACTGCCTCGGATTGAAGATGGATAGATGGATGTACGCAAAACATTTGGAGGAAACATTCTTTCTGTTTTTTAATAATATCAGTATGTTAATTTTTTTTAGCATGTAGGCCAATATACTAAACATTTGTCAACAGTTTCAACCATGAGAAAAATACAATCCATATACTGGCATTCTGAACAAGTCATAAAAGTGATGAGGCTGTTGCAGTCGTGTCTTTTCCGATAGCTTTTAACCTCTGTGATTAGCCTCTGTCGGCTCTCTCAAATCTTTCAGTGACACCTCTTTGGGATCTTTATTGCCCATTTGTTGCCTTTCATTCTGGACGCTGGGAGAAAAATCATCATTAGCTTCCGTCTTATCTACTCTTTATTTTACCCCTGCGATGAGCCTTGTCTCTGGGATTTGGCTGATAATGATTTGTGCAGCAGTATAAGCTTAATGGCTTCTCTTTATCTTCAAAGGCTTTGATTCTTCATTGTTGTTGCTTAGCAGACAATTAAGGGGTAAAGGCCGAAGTAGTGATGGATTTCTGTGAGTGTTTTTTTTGTTAAAGCCCTGATTAAAAACACATAGAGCAGTATAAATTTTGACTTCAGGAAGCTGTATTAATAATGCCGCAAGATTACTTGTTTACTTGTTTTAAAAGTTGTTGATAGTTTGGGAAACTTTCTCATAATTACTTGTTACAGGGAGCGTAGAGGCGGTAAAGTCTCCTATTTTGACCTCTGACCTTTTAGAGTTTACACTTTACTTCATGTTCTTTTCCAAGAACATGAAGTAAAGTGTAGACCATCACATAATAACAATGAAGTCCATATCGCTACAATGGAAAAGCACATTTTATATCCTCTATCAGCCCATCATGCAGATAATTGTAGAACTTAATTAACTCAAGTAATTAAATAATTGTTTGCTTAGTTAATGTAATCAAATCACCAATTTTAGAACCGTAATATGTTATAATGCAGTGCAATTACACCTGCTACTAGCGAGTGGTGAGTGGTGTTTATTTTATTTATATGAAGTTTCATGAATTAAAACCTGAATTAAAAATAACTTCCGTGGAACAAGTTGACTAATTATAACTAATTATAGCCCTAATTGGTACTCTATATAGACACTATGCTTGATTGGAGCTTGGCATGTCCTAACAGATGCTAATGTAACTTGGCCTGTCAATAAAATACCACAGCTTTTGCTCATGTGCACCAATACACTGAAAAAAAATATCTGAATTTACTTAATTTTATTGTGTACACCACTCTCACACGATTGGTCAAACAGTATAAATTCTCTTTTTCCCAACACTGAATTGTTTCTTGTCCAACTGAAGTATTTCATTTACACAGGACTGCATAACTAAATCATGTTGATTCAACAGGATTTTGGGTATTTTTCTATAACAGCCCCGTTATTGTCGATCATTAAAGTAGACCATCATGTTCAGGGTAATAGATTATCAACTGTAACTACAACTTGGTCTCTTAATGTCAAAATGACTCAAAGGTATTCTGTACTGAGCACACATGACTCTGCTGTGATTTAAGAATGAACATTTATATTTTCTCACTTCTGCATTTTCAGACTTTATACAAATCTAAGGTTCAAGAATGCTGTGAATCTACTTTACAATGAGAGGAAGAAATTTCGTTTTTCATATATGAGAAGTTGCACTGCATTTATTGCATGTTTCATTCATTCATGTTTCAAAAAACATTTTTTTTTTTAACTTGACAACAGTGAGACAGTCTAATATGATAATACTGTATATACTGAAGCAGGAAACTTTTATAACCTTCTGTCAACCTGCCATGAACAATTAGCATAAACTAATTATTAAATAAATTCATAAACCTGTGATTATTTGTAAAAACTTAGATTAATCCTCCTAACTAAATCCTCTTAGACTCATATTTATTCAAACTCGGTACCTATAATAACTGTTTTTCTGACTGTCACTGTAGACATCAAGCTACAATTACTTAAAAAAACAATATCATCAACAAACTGCTGTAATATTTACTTCACCCCAGGATGATGAATAATTTTCATTTTAGACACACTAGAGATTCCCTCTTTGCTTTGATTTTTGTTTTCATTTTAGTTTTTAATTGTGAAAACAAGGAAGTGAAAGAAGATGGATTGATGGAAAAACATCAAATACATTGCATGGACTAAAGTGCTGGGGCACCTACACGTTACACCCACAGAACAATGTCATAAAGCTCAAAGCACACGGTGTTTGTGTTGATGTTAATGCCAAAAGTCTGAAACTCTGTAGTTAGCGTTGGTGACTTTCACAGCATGCTCATCACTGTTTTTCCGCGATGCAACACTGCAGTTTGCAATAATAATTAATAACAGTTAATTGTGGAATATTTAAAAGGGAAAAAATTTCACAAACGTGAATTCAGTAAGTTCTACAACAGCCCACACTTTTTTGCTGCATGGCTGGGTGTTTGGTTTTATTCACCTGTGACAACGAGACTGAAAACACATGAAGTATGATCAACACTGGTGCTCATATGCTGCCCCTGAATTGGGACACAGCTTATATTAATCAACCATACTAAGGTGTTGATGTCTGATAAGCTACTGATGTGATCCCTCATAGAAGAAGAACCACTGCCTCTCATTAGTTAGAAAACACTGTGCCACCTTTCATTAGAGCTGCCACTCAACTGGCAATAGGGTTTGCACCTTGGAAAAAGGGACCATTCTCAAAGTAACCTGCCTGGACATTTTTACCTTTCCCCTCTTATACATCTAGATAACAGTGCAACAAGGAAGGCCAAGGCACATACATGTACTAACGTTCATTTAAATATTACTTATATGACGCTACATGGCGCAACATCTATAACAAAAAGGCAAACAGAGTCAACGAACCACTTCCCAAATTCAACTACACTTAGGGCCATGCATTTAATTCAATATAGCTTATTGAATCATATTATTATACTTATTGCTAGTTATTTACCATATATAACTGAAATCTAAGATCATGCAGTAACTAAAAACTGAGCAAAATTCAAGGTTTCAGTTTATGTTACGTGGTTAAATATAAATGTATAAATGTGTAAATTAAATAACTATTAAACATCACTTAAGTGTAAATAACAAATTAGCTCTGATTTATGCTATGCTGAGGTTGGACCAGTGCTAAAGAAGGAGGAGAGAACATGCGGAGCGGCTGATGTGAGGACAGTACTGCAAGCCAGATATATACTCACAAACTCACTGCCAACACCAGAACACCAAAGAAATGCACATATGCGTCTTTTAGTGATGCAGAGGAAGCTTCAGAAAAGGCTTTCCCGTAGTTTGAAAGTTGATTCATTAATTCAAGAAATCATCTTTTGAAATGCTAAATGGTCTGGTAAATCTATAGGACTTTAGACAACAGTCAGACACCCTCCGATTAAAGTGATGGGGCAACTCACGTTTCAGTAGCTTGCCCAGGGATACTTTGGCTGTCAGAGCTGTCGATTGGTAGATGACCCACTCTACTGCATGAACTCTATGACTCTACAAGTGATCCTGTGTGTGAAACAGGTCTGCAACAATGTTCAAGAGGAACCTGAATTTTGACAGAAGCACAAAATTGCCACCACAGTATTGAGTGTCATTTCTGACCTCACTTGAAAGCTCCATATGGGATCTGTAGTGTCTTTTTTGCCATACTAACCAGCTCATATTATAGTTTCACTTCCTCTGCGCAGCCATGGGAAATCTTCCTTTCACTATGTCATCTGATGGCCTTGTTTGTCTGGCAGATGCAACGAAAAACGATTCAACTTAGTTCCAGTTGGAAAAGAAAGTTCTGAGTATTTATTCATGTTCAGCCAAGTAAGAGGAATACACGTGAACATGTGCACAATCCCTGTGTTTACCTTGATCTGTAGGTCATTCACATCTCCAGACATACTAACTACATTCCTATGATAACTGTGAACTGCAGTCAAGTTAATCAACAAAATCAAAGAGACACGAGACAGCGCAGCAGCAATCCATTTCGAGCTCCTGTCAGAAAAACCCACAAAGAGCTGCTCTGCCATCCTTCATGAGAAATGTACTGCAGCACAGTTAGGGAGCGCTTAACATGTCTGTTTACCTGACACCACAAACATGAATGGTTAAAAGATGACAGATGAAACCCTAACCCTTCAAGTCTGAGTTCAACCTGCAATATCATATTAAGGATATTGATTATGTCAATATGGACATGACTAGGCAAACAAGAAAAACCATAATACATCCAGATGTCTGGTCAACACCATTACCAAAGTTGTGATTCCATCCATCCATTCGCTTCCGCTTATCCTTTTCAGGGTCGCGGGGGGCGCTGGAGCCTATCCCAGCTGTCATAGGGCGAGAGGCGGGGTACACCCTGGACAGGTCGCCAGTCTTTCGCAGGGCTAACACACAGAGACAGACAACCATTCACACTCACATTCACACCTAGTGGCAATTTGGATTATCCAATTAACCTATCCCCACAAGCTGCATGTCTTTGGACAGTGGGAGGAAGCCGGAGTACCCGGAGAGAACCCACGCAAACACGGGGAGAACATGCAAACTCCACACAGAAAGACCCCGGCCTGATGGGGAATTGAACTGAGGACCTTCTTGCTGTGTGGCAACAGTGCTAACCACCGTGCCACCGTGCTGCCCCTCAAAGTTGTGATTGCTATGCAAAATGTAAATTAAAGGTGAATGCACTCACACAGTGCTGTAGATTAAACATGATTCAAAGCCATCACTAACAGAAAGCCACCGTCAAACTATGCCTCATCCACAAGTTTAAACTGTATTGTGCAAATTATATACATAACCCAGAAACAACACCTGAGCTCGTTTAAGGTGAAATATACTTCACCCTGAAGTGGAAAACTTCATCAATTAAAATGGAAATTTCTTTTCAGAAACAGTGAAAACATGTCTCTGTTGCAGTGTTTTTAAAAACATGTTACTCATTTCAAAATGAAGATATGTTTAAAAAAACAACTGAGTTTCATGGCCTTTGATCTGATTAGCATTTTGAACTGAACATTGTGTTTAAATGGTACCGAATACTTTTCATCTATTTTTTTTTTTTTAAATTGAAGAATGCTTTTCCCTCAAGATGCCCACCAAGTGCACTTCCCAAAATATTACCAGATCAATAACCTTCCAAAGCACTTCTCTGTTATTTGTGATGTTTTGTTTCCTGAGCCACATGAGTGCTCTTGATAGTTTTCAGGCAGCCTCCCATGTTTTGCGTGGCTCTGTGCAAGGTCAGTTTGAACTATTCAGTTTCTGGATTTTTTATTGATTGAGAACAAAATGCCAGCAAAAGAACTTAGTTGATTCAATACTTTTTGTCAACCAAGTTTTTTCCCCCCACATATGATAATATAATTTTTTTAGTGTAGCTCATCAAACCTCTCTTGTCTCAGTCTTGTCCTTGAAGCCTTTTCTTGCAATGGGAGTTGCTCCAGCTGCTCCACAATGCACCCTCTTGTCATAGATTTTGACCAAGCTGGTTAGTGTGAGACAACCAATGATGTTAGAAATCAATGCAATTTGCTTGGTTACTTGGTATTTATACTTATGCAAGTGAGACAGTTGAAGTAATTCGTCAGTGCACTACAGAAATATTTTCTCATGTGAGCTTCAGGCTAAATTAACAAGTACAGATAAACTCAATGTGCAGTAATAAATTATGTTTTCTTGACCACAACCTCTAGCCGAAGTTGCTTCTTTACTTCCTTGGTCATCTATTTAACAAAATCATCCATTTACTGCTCTTATAACAAGCAAATTTAATCAGATGGCACTCATCTGTGTTCATTTTTCCATCAATGTTAACAAGATCTCAAACACCACTAACCTCTGTCAGTGCGCCACAGGGCAGCTGTGGCTACAATGTAGCTTGCCATCACTAGTGTGTGATTGGGTGAATGACTGAATGTAGTGTAAAGTGCTTTGGGGTCCTTAGGGACTAAATAAAGCGCTATACAAATGCAGGCCATTTACCACTAGTTCTGTCACCAAACCATGACAGAGCCTCCTTCATGTTTTACAGATGGATGTAAACGCTCAGTGTTGTACCTCTCTCCTGATCTCCTGTGTACATATTGATGATAGCCAAAAATCTCAAATTTGGATTTAGACTCCATGAGTCTTGTTGCCACCTATTTTCAGTACCGTTCTTGTGTAATTTGGTAAATCCCAGCCTTTTCTCCCTGTTTCCCTTCCTTAAGAATGGCTTCTTGACATCAACCCTTAGACTGACAGAATTTCTGGTGATGCTTCAGTGCACAGTAGATGGATCAACTGAAGGTTCAGATGTAATGCTAAGGTCCCGTGTCAGGTTTTCACTGGATTTTCTCTTTTGTCTAAAGGACATGACTTTTAGATAATGTTCATCATGCGTCAATATTTTTAGGCCTGACACTTCTTTTGTCCCCCCACCTGTGCAGTTTTCTCACATTTTTAAGGACATACTGCACAATGTGCTGGGGTATACCAATTTTCAGTTAATAGCTCTTTGGAAATCAAGTTGTTGGTGCAAAAATAAAATTTCATAGTTGTTAAACTGTTAACGTTGACATTTTTCATAGATTTAAATAAAGTCATAGGAACAAATTATTTGTTTTTGTGACAACCTGCTAGTAACAAAGAGTCTTAAAATATAATTTATTTACAATACTGGTTCTTCCCTTAGTTTAGGGAAATAAAAATGCCTTTTGGAACAGTCAGTGTCAAGTGGTTTAACAAACAAACCAAAAACTGTGTGTTTTTTCACCTCTGTCCCACTTGTATGTGACAATTTTCAATGTCTGGAAAAGAAAAATTCAGAAAGCCTGGTGAACTGTTCCTCAAAATCACTTTAAAAAATTCCAAGAAAGTCTGGATCCTTGTAAGAAAACTACAGTTATTAACCTTATGGGATTCCTTTTTCTTAATAGTACAATACTGACCGTGTGTTTAGTGAATACCTCAGGCAGCAGAAACCCAAGACAGAAGAGGAGCAAGCAGAAGAACCATCATGAAAGGACAGGCCCCTGCAGGGTATCTACCATTGGCAGATAGAGGAAGAAGCAGTGAAGAAACCAGCAGCTGGACAAAGCTGGACTGAAAGACAGCACAGAGGTACTAATCACAGCTTATTCCTGTGCAGCCATAAGCACAAGATCGATAGAGGCTGGGGTCTATCACACCAGGCAAGACCCCAGGTGCAGGCTGTGCAAAGATAGCTCTGAAACAGTCCAGCAGATAATAGCAGGGTTCAAGATGCTAGCAGGCCGGGCATACCTGTAACTAGAGATGGCACGATAACACTTTTTTATGTCCGATACCGATATCATAAATTTTGATATTGGCCGATACCGATATGAATCCGATATAGTGTGTTTTTTAATAAATAAAACTGTTTTTTTAATATCTTGCTGCATTTTGTATAAGTTCAAACTCAAGTTTAAAAAAAAAACAAACACTAAAGCTATTCTGTTATACCTGTATGCAAAAAATACACTGCACCCAAAATATTTCATAGTTCAGCAATACTGATCAATCTAATAAACTTAAACCTACTCCATCCTCCCTATTCTGGTATTTTAAAGAGTAAGCAACCTAACTAATAGGGTTCAAACTCCCAGCAAAAAAAAAAAAAAAATAGGGAACCACCCCCCACCTCATGATGCTTAATCGACGTAATCAACTTTAATTTGATGCAGTGTGAAAAAAATGCACAGAAATCAATTATTTTTCAAGAATAATTAAATAGATTCAACATCTTTCTTCAACAGAATTGCAGACTGCACAGATGGTACCTTCCCAAAGGAAAAATATTAGACTTAATAGTTACTATATACAGTAATGGACTTCTATACATTTTACATCAGATTAAAACTTTGGGTGTAAGATTCAGATAATTATTTATTAAAAGCTAGACATTTTAAATGAGAATAAGAAAGAAAAGTATGTCTTTGTGCCCCCTTTTCCCTGTTCATGCCCTATCGGCCCCCCTGGCTAAACTTTGCTAGATCCGCCCCTGCACAGTTACCAGCCGTCAGCTACGTAGAAAAAGATCCTGGTGTAGAAAGTAATATTAAATAAATTCTAACAACAGCTTATCAAGCTTAAACGTGCTGCTGTTGTTCAGCCGCTGGTTTCCTCTTTCTGGTGCAAAGTGGGCCAAAAACAAACAAGAGAGACGGACTCGCGACAGAAAAGCCGATCAGCTGATCATTAAGCAGTTTCATGATTGAAGTAGCAGCAAGAAGAGGCAGTCGCTTGTTAAGCTTAACGCAGGAATGCTTTACAAACATTCAGAGATGAACTTACACACTTGCTTTACTTCTCTCTGGGATAACTTTGTGCCAGTTTGGTGAGGCTCCAAATGCTCAACCAGACCGCTGACAGGTGCACGCCACAGCCGCTCTATTACGTGATGCATACTGCTGTGATGTGCTATGGTTATGAGGCGAGTTACGCCATGTCGCAAGTTTTGTGAGGTGCTTTTTTTGATATTTAATGGATCGGATTATATTTTTTATTTCTCTCCAATATCCGATCCAGTAATTTAGGTCAGTATCGGACCGATACGTAATATCGGATCGGTCCATCTCTACCTGGAATATCTTAACCAAATGGCCAGCATACTATACAGAAACATCTGTGCCTGGAAGTGCTGTGGTCATAATAGGACACGCCCCCCAGGGTGGTCGACAATGATCGAACTAAGATCCTGTGAGACAGATCCAGCCCGACAAACTGGTGATGGCTAACCAACTGTACGTAGTAGTGGTGGACAAGCAGAGGAAGACGGCCATAGTGATAGCAACATCAGGAAGAAGAATACGAGAAGCTCGAGAAGTACCAAGTGCTGAGAGAAGAATTCAAGAAGACGTGGAGGGTGAACGCAACAGTGTTCACAGTGGTAATCGAAGCGTTTGGTGCAGGAACCCCGAAGCTAGGCAACTGTATCCAACAGATCCCAGGAACAACATCTGAGATCTCTGTCCAGAAGAGCATGGTCCTGTGCACAGCAAAGATACTGTGCAGGACCCTCAATCTCCCAGGCCTCTGGTAGAGGACCGAACATGAAGCATGAAGACCGCCCACAGAGGCGAACGGGGAATTATTATTTTTTTATATAGTGCCTTAAGTTAACACATGCATGTAGTTTAACTGTCTCTGAGTCATGTGTCTATAAAACTAAATTCGACTTGATGATCTGCCCTCAGTTACTTCTAGGCTAATTAAAAAGGAGCCACGAAAGTCCACGTGGACCTGGCTCTTATTATTTGGTTTGACAGCTCTGGATTAAAACGTATTTCAAAAGTTTCAACCCTCTGCCTCTGAGTAAGGCAATGGCAATTTAGCAGCATGCCCAGACTGCTTTATCTGTTTTAACGTTCACGGTACACAGAGCTGTCATTGTTGAAAACACTCACTGGGTTTGCCAATGTAATTATCCCCACTCACCACGGACAAAAATGCCTTCCTGCATGTTATCAAGTACATTAAAGGAAAAATTATTGGCTGCGATAGAAATTATGAGCTCTGCAGGTAAACATGGGGTTAGAGGATGCTTTCCGTCACCTTTTTTCTGCAGCACTTTGTGTGGAGTTTCATGTTATACATTAAAGTGATGATTGTGACAATGCTGAAGATGACGGTTGACATAAATTATTTGGCATACAGCCACCCGTGCCCTTTCTCTGAATTTGTCCCTTTTTTTCCTCCTCCTTTTTTCCTCTTCTTGCTTGTCTTCTTTCCTGTTGTATTAAACCACGGTGTTTTAAGCTGTATTGTACTGCTGGAGCATCTTGAGTGCCTGTGTCTAGGATGCTTGCACACACTGCTTCAATTCTCTGAGCCATGCAAATAATTGTGTACCTGACTGATGTCCCATGCATTTTTCATATCGCAACTTGACTGTGCCTGCAGTGAGTAAAAAGTTTTTTTTCCTTTCCTCTTCTCAACAACATGCTGTTTCTTTCACCTCCCAACACCCTCTACTTTGACCTCATACTCACATGCACATTTCCAGCACCTATCATTGAAATCAATGGGATTGATTCTCTTGAGGTTAATGGATTTTGCTGCCAAGGTGAGCAGGATGCACTTTAATCATGGCAGATCTTAAATATTTTATCAGAGAGAGCCAAAGGTTCAGAGCCGGAGCTGGCAATGCAGAGGAAGGAATGACAGTGGAGAGAAGTACACTGTGCATCTCAGCACTCTTGTCTAGCAATGGGCCAAATGTTCACTTCAGAAAGACCCAGCATAATGGTGTCGAAGAGCAAAAAGCAGGATGCACTGAGTTGAATTTAGTTACTGCATGAGGAGAATGAATTGTTCGTATACACTGTTCATTAATCTTCAGAAGGAAATTTGGCTTTGTCATTTTTTGTGTTGCTTTTTTCTCATTTTCATGAAATAATTTCTGGATGACTAACCTCCCAGTCACAGGAATAGCAACTCGTAAGCAACCAGCATTTTCTAGGGAAAAATGTGTATTACCTGACCAGTTGCCAAGGGTTTGAGAAAGGTTGTTAGGTGTAGGTATACGATGCTGCACCAGAGACCTTGACATTGCAATGGTTGCCTGTAACTTACACAAAATATGCTGACTTGTCTGGAAACACTCACTGGATGCTCGCCAAGCAGTAGTCGTAACAGTCGTAGCCTTCCATGCAAATTACGGGCGACCATTGCTATGAGCTAGAGACCAAATCCATCACAGAGATTTTTGGTGCTGGACTGCCTTTTTGACCAATTTCTACTGGCAGCTACCACCAACTTCCAGCAACCACTCTAGCTCGTCTGGGAAAACAGAGTTTTTGCTAGTGAATAGCTTCCCAGGATGTCACCAACATGTCTGTAGATTTGAATAAAAACAGTAAACACACTGCAAGCGCCAACATTTCTCTTAACCTTCAATTCGAAGCAGCTGTGCACCAGATATCTTCTTGTTCTGGTAATTTAGAAATTTTACTTTATCTTTACATGAATGCTAAAAATGCTTTGTAGCCCCAAAACCTTAAAAGAAAATAGCTGCTTGTGATTTATAAGAGGATTACTGCACGTTTGGTTCTGCACATTTTGTGCGTTTGTTCAAAATTTATTTTAATGATGGATAGAACTCAAAGCCAGTAACAGTGTCTACTTTTTAAATACTATTTTTAAACAACATCCATTTCATGTTCTGCCTGGGAGAGGCATCACAGGAGCAGCATGCTAAGCCAGACAGTCCGATATGTCTCTCTTCCTGGCAATGTTTTCAGCCCCTCCTGGGAGATCTCAAGGGATTCCAGGGCCCAATGAGATATACCTTTAATCTCTAACAGCATGCTCCAGACCTACCCCCAAGGTCTCCAACAGCTAGAAAACCTGAACTCAGGAACAATATGTCCTTTTGTGATTATTAAAACACTGAAATAAATCCCTAAACTGCCTGCATAGTCAGAGTGTTTTCAATAAATGGTCATTGTGTCCTGCAGCACCCCATATAATTAGAAGAATGGCTCTTTATTAATCCATTCATTGTCTGACCGTTTCAAAAGAACTAGTTTAATTAGATGTGAGTCTACATTTCATTTTTATATTTCTTAGAAAAGTTTTGCGTCAACCAGAAAAATACTTTTAGTAAACAGAATAAAAAGTCTGGATATTGGCAAAGTAGGAATAATGATTTTAGTTTAATGATTTTGTCCTTCAAACTTTGATTTTGTCAAAGAATGATCCATTTGTAGTGGTCACAACCTTGCAGACTTGCCAGCTGTCAATTCGTTGCCTTTAAGAACATGCTGCTATCTTTCTTGCTTGGACTCCACTCACTGAGTCTTGCCTTCCACTTGATGGATCCTCATTGCCTGTGGATCCTGGTTCTATTAAATAAAAACTAAAATAACTTGTGACTGTCCTCATAATGGTCCTGGGGGTAATCACACAAGTAACCAAACCAGTGTGTGCAGATGAATATGCAGGTAATTAGGTCAGCAAGTATAACACTGAATGTGATGCAGTTAACAAGAAAGTGGGGCAGGTGTGTAGTGTAGGCGAGGCCAGTTGAGCCTTGGTCCACCTAATTCAGTGTCCTTGATACTAATGCCCTGTGTGCCTCGTTTACTCTCCTTTTTAGCATTGGGCCGTGTGAATGTGTCACCATTCACCAAATCTTCGAGGATTGTAGCTGCAAACATTTAAGCATCTTTTTCAGTGTGGTAGAAGTCAGAATTGATATTCTCATATTTACAGACAGGCATGCAAAGTATTACAACTGCATACATTTCTACTGCATCTTTGTGAGTAGCTTAGCTGTTTTGGAGAATCCTCTAAACAGCAATAACGTGACAAAACAGGGCTGCCAAGTCTAATGCTTCTGACTAGACACCTGCCTCCCATCACTCTCTCACAGCCTTACATAGACCAAACTAATCACTTGCCAAATAAGAGGAAGCCAAATCCCGTTGTGGAAAAACAGTTACATATGTCAAACAGGTCTTTTTGCTGCAAAAAGGCTTTTCCCTACATTTCAACACCAACACTGTGCATGCACAGATGGTGAAAAGGGAAACATTTAGTATGCTTTTAGTTGCCTAGAGTTATTATTAATCTCTGGCTCTTTTCCACAGGGTGGTTTTTGTCTCGTCTCCCACCCCTCAGCCTAAGTTGGTTGTGACAGATGGTTACCCCTCCCTGAGCCTGCTTCTGCCAGAGGTTTCTTCGTCTTGAAAGGGAGTTTTTCCTTATCACTATCAGCAAGTCATTTCTTAGGGGGGTCATCTGGTTGTTGAGTTTATTGTAGGATCTTTACCTTCCAGCATATTTTATACTACTAATACTTTATAAATAAAACTGAATTAAATTAAAGTATGCACTAACATATACATTTCAAGGTAAAGGCTTTCAGATTTTAGATTGAAGATACTCGCCAGTAATGCCTATAATCTGGCTTTGGCAAATTGTTTGTCGCTTCCAACTTTTTCTGGAATTCTGTTACTTTGGCTTCATTTAAAATGTAATTTTTGCTTAATTAATCAACGTAAATTATCCCCAACACTGACGTGATTGATCAGGATCTAGCACAACATTGGTTGCTTTACTTCACATGGATGTGCTGTCACGATTATCAGTTGCTATCGATTCTTTTACGTTGTTTACATAAACTTTCTTGATGCATTCTCAATCATCTAGGTAGGTAAATCTCAGTGGGAGAAACGTTTCTCCCACTGAAAACGCTACATCCAGATGAACAGAATCAAGTTTTGGAGATTTACATAAAATTCTCACCCCACTATCTGAATGTCTGAGCACAAATTGAGATCCATCAAACCACACAAAATTTTTGTTATCTCATATTGTCCAATTTTCATAAGGCCTAAATTTTAGCCTTCAATTCCTATTCTTAGTTGGCTGTAGTGGCACCTGGTGTGATCTTTTACTGCTTTAGCCCATCTACTTCAAGGTTCAACGTGCTGTGCGCTAAAACAATGCTCCTCTTAATGCCTTGGTTGTAATGAGTGGTCATTTAAGGGACTGTGGCCAGCTGGGAGCTGATAGGAAGTCTGGCCAGTCTCCTCGGACCTCCATTATCATTTCTCCATAAATGCTAGAGATGGTTGTGTGAGAAAATCCCAGATGATCAACATTTTGTTGCCCAGTTTGAACTTCAGCAGGTCATCTTGACCAGGTCCACATGCCAAAATGTAAAGAGTTGGTTCCATGTGATTTGCTGATTAGGAATTGGCATTAACAAACAGCTGAATGTGTGTACCTAACAAAGTTGGTGATCGATTAATGTCCTATCAAATCTTGTGCATACCATATGGTATCGTGCTACAGCTATGGTTCATTCTGTTTCTCTTATGGGTCTGAGTGAGGCCGTGAAACATATTAATGTAAAAACAGCCTGATGAAGCCAGCAATGTTCCAAAACCAATCTCTGAAAATAAAAAAGCAGCTTAGGATGCATGATCAGTCTTTCCATCACACTTAAGTAAGAGTAATGAGAAGCCACTCTGATTAAGTTTTAAAATGTGTGAAGGTGCATGCTGTGTATATCGTTTCCCTGCAAAGATCAGGTTACACAATAAGAACAGAATAAATGAATCCTCAATGTTAGCAGGTAATTATCAAGGTCTGACAGCCACCAGTGTTGTCAGTCTCAGTGACAGTGATTTAAAGAGTGGAGATTAACTGCAGTAAATGGGATGAAGAATTTAATGGCCATTAAAGCAATTCATAGTAACATGCAGCTTGTAGGGAGTCAGCCAAACTCATTTGCTGCTCAGTCTTTTGAATCTTATGTAAAGAGAATTCCATCTTACATTCCCGTAAAGCGCTGCCTTTGGAAGGATTTTTCTCTTTGAATCATAAAATAGAATAATACAAAAATTTTACTACATCAAGTGTGGGGTTTGGGTTTTTTAATATTCATACAAGGCTGTGACCCAACCTCTTACAAAATAACTGTTATATATGGTTATGGTTATATTTTTAATGCTTTTCTTACTTTGAGATCTATGTCAAAGGAGCTCAATGTAAGCCTGAATATTTGAACAATACAGCTGGTCTCAGAAAGAGACTGTTACGACCCCTGGTTGGGAAGAGGGAGTAAACCCTAATATCCTTATCTAACAAAAAGGCTCACCAAAACCATTACATGGGTGGCACCAACCTTCTTACTTAGTGTGTCTAATGTACAGGGTACCCCAAACTTATCTAGTCCTCTAACTCCCACCACAAACCTTAAGCAAACAAAAGAATCTCTCCAGAGCAGCACAGGACAGTCATAGCACTGAGGAGGAAAGAGTGAGAGTCCAGCCACAGGTAAGTTTCCTTTATAGGAGAGTCCTCAATCCTGGTTGGTCCTTACAAATTCTCCTCCATCCAATCAGAGCTGAACATTCCAAATTAGGACCAGTCTGGATTCTGTGTACCTAAGGAGAAACAGAAAGAAAAAAGGCAGAAGTCCATTTGTCCATTTACTGCAATGTGATAGATGTGAAACCCTGGAGAGCTCAGCAGGGATCATAAAATTAGATTTACAGTGAGCATGTTTAAATTCACTCTGCTATACGGCATTGGAGTCTAATGACTTGTGTTATATTTAGTAAATGATGATTAAATGGAACAAATAGGAAAGCCATTTTGCTTTGCACACATGGTTATTTCCACTGCATTAACAAATGAGTTTCCTATATATGGAATACATAAAGTACTTCTTATCATGTTATTCCACATTCTGCTAATCTGTGCGCTGAGTCCATTTGAGGATGAAACAAGATCAGACTGTCTAGTCGGCATTTACCACTTTGTTCAAACCATCAGAGTTTACGACTCTGGTCTAATGAGACAATTATAATAAAAGGTTATCACGCTTAAAGTATTTTTAGTGTTTAGAGTATATCCCAGCTTTCCTATTTAAAAGTATAAGTACGCAACCTACCATCTGCTTCACACTAGAAGTACTTAAACAACAGTAAAACAAATTTATATTGATTAAATCTACTTAGGAGACTGAAGCAACTTCTTTACTCAAGTAAAAATGAAAAAGTACAGGCTCTGAAATGTACTCAAAGTAAGAACATAAAAAGTAGCTCCTTGAAAGGCAATTCTACTAACTGTTCCTGTACAAAGATAACTGAAGGTTTTGCTATATTAATATAATAATAAAATAATATTAGTATGAGAGAATATGAGTGTTATTCAAATGTAAATTCTTACTCTAAGGAATGTACTCAGCTTGAATCTGTTATTGAGGACGTCTGTAGTGAAACAAAATGAAAAAAAAAAAATTTCTGTTGCCTACATCGTAGGAGGTGTCTGCCTCCACACCTAAACAGTAAAATGAGAACAATCAAGTGTTACAGTTCAATCAGCAGGTGGGGGAACCCTAAGATCTGTATAGCGGCTCAGCGTGGAGGAAAGAATCAACTCACAATAATTTCTAATTAGAGCTTCAGTAGATTTTCTTATTGTACAGGCTGATATCAGCTGACCCACTGGTCTTTGAAGATTTACACAACTGAATTCAACAAGATGTACACAGGATGTTTATTAAAGCACACCATATACAAATACAATATGTGATTAAAATGACGACATCAGACACTTTAATTTTGTCATGGCTGCTGAGGCGAGCCATGTGGTGTTGGAGGGAGAAAGGACCCAAAATGCAAGCAGTGGATGAGAATGCTAGTGAAGTTTATTTACAAAGAGGGGTGGTGGCAAAACAGGCAAAGAGGGAGGACAATAAACTAAAGAAACCTAAACTGGGAAAACTAAATGACAAACCTGGGATGATACCAAAAGAGATGAGCAGGATGAGCAGGATGAGCAGGAGCAGCAGGAGCAGCAGCAGGAGCAGCAGGAGAGCAGCAGGAGAGCAGGAGCAGCAGGAGCAGCAGGAGCAGGAGCAGCAGCAGCAGCAGCAGCAGCAGCAGCAGCAGCAGCAGCAGCAGCAGCAGCAGCACTACACAAACACGCAACAGGACACCGTGGAACACAGACAAACCAGCAACAGGCAGGAGAACACACAGGCTTTAAATACACACACCAGTAATCAGGGGATGAGCAACAGGAGGGGAACTCACCTGGGAGAAATCAAAGCTGACGGGACAGGGAAACGTAATATGAACACACTCACATGAGACAGAGACCTTCAGAATAAAACAGGAAACTCACAGACACAGAACCAGACAAGACACTGAACTAAACAGACAGATTCACATACAGACAGTGTGACACCATAGACAGACAGAACACAGAAGTGGGACCAGGGCAGGCACAGAACAGAAACCTAACAAATGGCAAATCATAACAGAATACATACTCAGAATAAACAAAAGCGTAAGGAAACACAAAACACTGAGTCAGCAGACTCAGGACCATGACAAATTTAGTTTATCAAGTGTCATTGCCTGTCCTTACCTTTAAATATAACTTCTCTTCTTCCTCCCTTGGTCTTTCTCCACCTCTGAGTGAAGTTAGCCCTCTTTCTTTTTTCCTCCCTGTGAAATACAGCAGCTGGGAACACACTGTGTGACAAACTGCACACAAACAATTTGTGTGATTGCTGATGTTTGTTGAATTTGAAATTACCTGGCACTTAAAAAATGGCCCTCGCTTCATGCTTCATGCTTCATGCTTAAGCATACTAGTGCTAGCTAAATGCTGAAGTCACCAACACAGTTTACACACCTGCACTCTTTCTGGCCCACTTTAACCCCCGAGTAAAAAAAGCTATAAATGATACAGCTGAACCAATAATGAGCCTTGAAAATGCAAGGAGTGGAAAGTACATATATTTATTTAAAAATAGAGGGAGTAAAAGTAAAAAGTTGTCAGAAAAATAAATACTCAAGTATAGATTTATGAAAATTCTATTAAGTACAGTATGCATGGCAGGATGGCTTAACTTTGCAAAGTTTCATAAGACTTCTGGAACAAATGTCCTTTAGGCACATAAAGTCCAGGTGGATATGTTTGTCCATAATCTATAACACCTCATACCAAATGTCACTGATTAAAGAATGAGTGATGATTTGGACTTTCTTGTAGCTATAGGGCCTGGGCACCTTACAGTCACTGAGTCAACCCTGTTGACCCTGAACTCATTTGTACACCAAAGTGTTCTAGAGTCAAATGGGAAGACATCTATCTGAGAGTTAAAATTTGGTTTAAATTGGGTCATGGGCAACAGCATCTCAAGCACAGCACGGTGAAAGACTCAAGTCTTGCACTAACCCAGTCTCGGCTGTGGCGAGACCTTAAGAGAGCTGTGCATAAACAAATGTGTGGAGGCCTCAATGTTGTAAAGAAGAGTGGGCCAATATCCTCCACAATGATTCCTCCATAAGCTATTTAATAGTGTGGTTAATTTGGTTAGTTTGTCTCCCAGAAACACGCCAGAAGGCAGAAGGAGAAATGGGAACGTACTCGACACGGAGCAAAACAGCGGGATCTCCTGAAGGTCTTCCTTCGGTCCAAATACAGGCAGCAGGTTGGGATGATGCTGCCTCTGTTTAAAGGCATCGTGACCTCCAGGTGTTCAATAGAAGCGTGGTTAATCACACACACACACAGGCAGACAGACAGAAAGGTGAATCTGCCCAGGAGGACTGGAGGACCGTGACAGAAAACTTTCTTTTTCACATGCTGTATAATGTCATGCATAACAACAAACTACAGAGAAGGGATTTTGGCATGGTTTATGTGTAGCCCAACAGAGAATATATTTCACTGAGCAGAGTTGTGAAATAATATTCATTTCAAAATGATAGCCCAAACAGTGGGAGATTTACTTTACATATGTTACATCCATTTTTTAAAAATGTGCCTTAATTTGCACGGGAAGTTGTCTTCATCTTAAAGGTAGATGCATATTTCAAGAGCAGTAATATGCCTTTTGGAGGTTAGACCAAACATAGTGTGCAAACTGGTTAGGATGAGTTCAAAATCCCCAAAAATGATAGCTAAAAGGCACCTTAAAAAACCAAAGATATAGTGAAGTAGTGGGATGTATCTCTTGTTTGTTGTTTTTCTCTTGTTTAATTGATCAATTGATTATACAAACCCCTCTTCATAAAGTAGCTTCAATTTAGACACCCGCACATTTATTTAGCCAATTACAGTTTAATTACAACCTCGACAAATATTTTAAATTGTCTTGCTGAATTTAATGAATATATTTTTTCTGCGTAGCTGCACTCAGTTTGATTTCACTTTCTGATCTCCTTAATTTGGGCAAATCCCACATGGCTGTCAGAATCAGTGATAGCATAATTAGCTGCAGCTTTTTTTTAAATCAGATGCTAATTACACGCAGATGAGCGCAAATGAAATGAAATGCGCAGTGCAATGCATACCCCGGCCAGCTCTGGCAAGAGATCCTAAGATTCAATCACTGTGTCTCTCTATCTTTAAGTAAAATCTTGCACTCTTTTTTTCATCACAGTCTCTTTTTAAAAAATAGTTTTCTAAACTTGTCATTAAATATTAAAAACCAAAAATATTTTTTCTTAGGTCTTTAAACTTGATCATAGAGATGTTTCCAGGTGTATTTGTCTGGCTGTTTGTGCCCCTTTGCCAGTGTGAATAAGAGGAAAACGCTGACCTGCATCAGCAGTCCCTCTGCCACCAGAACTGCTGGCACTGGCATTCACAATTCAGTCTATTTTATGGGAAACTAAAAAACTGAATTAATAGTTTCACCCTCATGTAGCCAGAGCAGGAGCAAACCTGCACGCTGCCAGTCTGTAATTACCCATCAATGGCCTAACTAATCTGGATTGCAGTGTGTAATGCTTCTGTGGGCTAGCTGCTGTGAGAGACATGCCCTACCCTGAGAATGGGCCAAACAAACAAACAGGATCACATGGAGCTGTGTGAGCCTGCTGTCAGGGAATGACAGCAGGCTCACACAGCTGACAGAGTACCAGATCAGGAGGCTACTCTTCTCAGCTGTCTCTGTGCCCTATCCTAAGCACCAGGCTGGCATGAGCTAAGAGTTGGCACGTCCCATGTGAATTGGTGCCATGCATTTAAATTAAGAACAGTTTTTGTCTTATTTTTAACAAAAATATGAAGGAATGTAGTGAAAATAGACTCCACTGACACATGCTTTTTTTGTATTTACACTTTTGTATCTTTGGAAGACATCCCGCTGGTCCGGCTTGTAGCCCTCATATCATCACTGTGCCAAATGACAGCTATAAATTTGAATATACCTGTGATTTTCCTTGCTCCCCATCTTATCCTCATCTTCCTCCTCAGGCCTTGCTTTTTCTGGCCTGATCCCTTCACATAGAGTTTCTAAAGTGTGTTAACAATTTTGTTTTAGGTGGATTTTTGCAATGACCACTCGTAAGGTGTGGTTTAACCTTCAGCCAAGTTATAATTAAAGTCACACACAATCTGTCTAAACTAATAACGCACAGTTTTGTTTTGTTTGATGCATTAACAATTGCTCAACAGTGCAAGCTGAACAAAAGTAATCAAACCTCCTTTATTTCCATTAGATGTTTCTTGTAGCTGCTAATGAGATTGGGAAAGCAATTAGCAGGAATTATCATCAATGATCATCAGTATTTATAGGAATTCCTCATCAGGTCATTTGGGCTATGGTCAGGTCTCCGATGGAGTCATTCCAAAAAATGAAATTTATTCTGTGTCAAGCTTTCTATTGATTTTACTTCTGTGCTTGCATCTGCGGTCTTTTTGCTTCAACAACCTCTCCTAAACCTCAGGTCGTGAACTACTGCTGGGACATCCTCCTGTAAAGTTATTCAATATGATTTTGAATCATCATTTCCTTGGACATAGCACAACATCTAGGCCCAGAGATGGCAAAGCCACCACACAAAGCTACATTGTACACTAACCTACCAGTTCATTAGGTACGCCTTCTTATTAAACTTAATTTCTTGTTAAAGTCAGTATCTAATCAGCTAATCACATGACAGCAACAATGCATTTAGGCATGCATACACGATCAAGATGACCTGCTGAAGTTCAAACTGAGCAACAGAATAGAGACAGTAAGACAGGAAAATAGAAATGACTCTGAATGTGCCGTGGTTCATGTTGCCAGGCAGGCTGGTCTGAGTATTTCAGAGACTGTTGATCTGCTGCGATTTTCCCACAGGGTCACATGTAGGGCTTCCTGAGAATAGAGAAAATATCCAGTGAGTGGCAGATCTGTAAACAAAATTACTTTGATGATGTCAGCGGTCACAGAAGAATGGACAGGCTGCTTCAGGCAACAGTAACTTAAATAACCACTGGTTACAACCAGGGGATGCAGAAGAGCATCTCTGAATGCACAACATGTCAAGCCTTGAAGTAGATGAGCTACAGCAGCAAATGACCACAGTGGGTGCCACTCACATCAGCTAAGAACAGGAATCTTGGTACACTTTGAGTCCCTTTGTACCAGCTGAGCATCTTCTAAATGTCACAGCCTAAGTGTTGTTGCTGATCATGTCCCTTTATCACCACAGTGTACCCATGTTCTGATAGCTGCTTCCATAAACACGCCATGTCAGTATCACGGTCATGTACTTGCAGGACCCAAGAAGCAGACTCAGAGGTCAGTAATTAGTTAAGTGAACTTTATTCTACAGTAATGGGTCAAGGGGGGAAGGCATAGTGAGGCCCACAGGTGCTTTGAATTGACGGGGAGACAGAGCGTGGGTGGAGAGCTGGGTTAGCCGGTGACTTTCATGCAGCTGGAGAGCATGGTGAAAGTGAAGGTGAAGTACAGGTCAGCTGTTCCTCTGGCTACTGAGGTTGTACAAAAAGGTAGTTAAATTGTTGGAGCTGTCACCAGATCAGATCAGTGGGTTCCCAAGGAAACACGGTGTAGGCAAAGTTTCTAGGTTGCTTACTGCAGGAAGCACCAAGACACAAAGTAAGTAAACTAATATTTACAAAAACAGATTTCAAATAAATGTGGCCCACATGTCACCATGTAGACAGGGACAGTCTGGGGAGGAACAGTGGCAGCACCTCTCCATGATACACTCTCTGCCTGATGACTGCACGGGAATCAGGTGCAGGAGGAATGACTCGCACAAAATAGACATGTCATCTCACGGTATCCCATCAACATATCTGAGGAGGTTGCCTCAATAAAGTCTATTGGGTGACCACTGTAGTCACAAACCATGATGCTCCCTCCACCATGCTTTGGGCGACC
>NW_024582519.1:1076849-1081541 GCF_018398535.1 Haplochromis burtoni | reverse complement strand
AAAAAAAAAAAAAACAACCCAAAAACCCTGAGATTTGGCTCTTTAAACTTACTTTGGCTCCTTTGACACACGAGCATGTGTTGTGCAGAATGAGGAGGCAGTCGATTTCAGGGAGCAGGTTTGTGATTTATGATTAGTGGCTGGCTTTACACTGTGCACATTACCAGGTGACAGCATAAGTGTTGTAAAACATGTGATTTATACTGCAGTAGTCCACTGGGAGATTTGATAATGGCATTACTCTTAAGATTTAATCTTCTGGATTCTCGATCCTGACTTATTTTCCAGGCCCCCTGAACTCTATAGACAGTTTCTAAATCTATAAGGGTAGAATAAATGCGTGGTGCAATTTTATTTATACATTTATTTATGTATTTATTTGACACGTGCTCACTGCTGATGCTGATTGTATTCACTTCTGTCTGTGCAACAAACTGGCCTTCGGGGATAATAAAGATTACGTTGAGAATGACCTTAGCACAAATCCTTAGTACATTCACTCACCTGCCTTTTATAATCATTAATTTCTATTTAAAGAAGATGCCATCATGTCATCAATATTATGGCTGATGTTTTATTTTTGAAAGTTTTCCTAGATTTATAGGAATGATCTATCTTATCTATCTATCTATCTATCTAAGCTATCTTTATACACAGACCCGAAATTAATTCGATATTTCAGTGACAAGGCCGTTCATAGCCAGGCAAGGCCTGCTTAGTTGTTATTTCAGGACGAACCATATTTAATATCTGAAGGCACTTCAGTGTTCAGTTTGTATTTTACAGCCTTTGACATTAATTTTTTAACATGAGGCCCAAAGAGATGTCATTACAAGTGGCAAATGAAAAGCCAAAACAAACCTACCAGAGGGAGAGAGAAAAAACTTCTACAATCAGAGTCAAGAGACATCTTCATGAGTATAAATGCATTCATAAAGGTGCCTCTATAGAGTCTTCTTTTAAGATCCTTCTTACAAGGTGCAAACCGCTGGTTACACTGAAGAGGAAAATGATTAGTTTGTTACAAAACATCTAAAAGAGCCTGCACAGTTTAAAAGAAAAATACAGGGCATGTGTGGCTTGCCACAGAAATGAGCCACCAGTGCCATAAGTAGCAGAATGAATTCAAAAGTGTAGGGCTGTGCTCTTTGCTCAGATTTGGCCAAATGTTCCAAAGGTGATTGCACATTGCTTTACATTGCTATTGAATAGAGACTCAAAGCATATAGCAAAAGAAACCCAAGTGGTATGCAAGGAAATAGGATATTCTTTAGTGGCCAAGTTCTTCATCTGATCTCAGTCCATCAGAGCAGCTTTTCAGTTGATAAATGCAAAAGTGACTGCAGTAGGTCCCACAAACAAGCAGAAGCTGAAGGTTACTGCACTAAAGGCCTATCAGAGCATCTCAAGGGAGTAAACACAGCATTTGTTGATGTCCATGGGTTCTAGACTTTATGCAGTCATTGACTTCATTCATCCAAATATTATAAATAATCATTAAATCTAAAATTATATTTGTTTGTCACGTTACTTATAAAACCTCACAAAACAGCTGATATTTTTGTGAAATCATTTGAATTAGAGCTTAAATTATTCAGTAACAATAACATATTGGTTGTTCCAGTGTAGAGTTGTGCAGAAGCACAAGTACAAAAATGGTGTCTTTGTTCAACAATCTGTGGACGTAACTGGAAGCTTAATCATTTTAAGAACAAATTACTGTTTTAGATATGCAGCAGACATCTCAGAAATTTAATAAGGCTTTTTCTCTCTTCACTCATCTGTTTTCTTTTGATGAAACAAGTACCTAGACGGATCATTTCATATTTTCATTACTGCAAGTTATTCATTACTTTTCTCCCGCTTTCAAAACAGCAAACTTGTTAACCCCAGGAAACATATATAGGTGTATACCCCTGTATAGGTGATATAGGTGATATAGGTGTACTCTCTCTACACAGTCTGCAGTTCTTTTAAACCCCATATATCCCTGTACTGTCATTCACTGCTGGGGAACACAGCTTCATAAAGTTAGACATACATAGAATATCCAGATCTTTTACATAATTTCAGTAGTTTATTAATGAGCAGTTCTAACTCTCACCGTACAGCCAACAGGGAGTCTAGCCAAGCTAGCATACATTAAATTGCAAATCAAATCTAATAAAACACCTTGATGACAAACATAAAAAAATAAGGTTAAAAAGCTTTTGATTCTTCTACTTACACATTTGCAGTGTTTCTCATCAACTCAACTTACTTTAGGATACAGCAACCCATGGGTGTAGTAAGACAAGACAACCATTAGCTCTTTACTAAGACGGGTGGGTAGATATGCTTTCTGCCACGCTGTTTGTTAAGCTCATGTGTGCCTATGCATCACCACAGTAATCAAAGTGTATTATATGCTTGCAGTTTTGGTTGTTTTAAAGCAGATGACTGACTGTCAGGGCTGGGAAACTCTCTCTTACATTTCTAATGAGGATTCTTTGAGAACCATGTTGCTCCCTTATAGTGTCTCTGGTAATATATCAACCCATTACTAATCGACTTGAGAGGGTTTGTCCACAGCACAAGTCGTTTAGACCAGAGGAGCAGAATCTCTGACGGTTAACTTGTGTACTGTCTGTTTTACAATGAGTAGTGCAGCACTTGGGGAGGCTTAGTTCAATATTGGCCTCTAATGATGGACATAATGTTACCTTACAGAGGAGCAACCCTGATAAAGGAATCTCTAGATAATCAGCCATGGGTAATGAAAATACTGAGACTGATGCACAGACATTGGCTGAGCAGCATGTGTGTCTCTGGCAGCCAAGTAATTCAGAAACAGCTAACGCATATCTATCCTGTACTTTCAACATTGCTGGTCCCAAAGTGGCCAAAGTGATTTTGTTTCCACTGTGTCAGAGCTGCTGCTATCATAACTGGTGTCCTTATCTTTCCTTTTTTGTCAGACAGACTATTGTAAATTTTTAAAACAAAGTGCGCTGGTGTTCAAAGTGCATTACCCCATGAAATTGCAGTTTTCATCTGAAGAACCTAAAAATATGAAAATCTTTCTTACACATGCATCAAATAAGATTGATCATGCAATATTACATCAGCTGCTGCTTTCATCTGTATAATTTTGCATTGCAAGGGGTACAGTCATTCCTTGTATCAAGATGGCTCTTGATAAACTTGCAGTTTTGTTTTCCATTTAAAATGATAAAGTGAAGCTAAAGGGTTTTCAGTAACATTTCGGTTTTGTTGTATGCACCAAAGCAGCTGTAAAGCAACTGAAAGTCACCATTTCAGAATAATTCGAGAGCGCCTGTCAAGTTTGTGATCTTAGTCATCAACAACAGACACTTTAAAAAAGAACTCTCAAGTCTATGTGTGTATTCTGTAGCCTTTCCTCCAACACAACATTTAAGTAAGTATATATTTTTAGTCAAACCACATTGCCAATTAGTAAGATTATTTAGATTTAGTGACATAGAAGCTTCTGCAATGACAGTCCAGCCTGACAAAGTGTGAGAAAAACACCTGACTGAAATGCTAAAAACATAACCACTGTGTAAATGAAGCACATGAGTTAAATCATCCACTGAAACTTTGGAGATTCAATTACTCAACACTCTGGACAGAGGAGGCGCTGTTAGGAAAAAACAGGTCGTCCACCATGCTGAGCACTTTCCTGGTTGGCTGAGGGTGCTTTTGGGCTTGTTTTGTTTGTTTGTTTGACTCTGGACTGTCTGAGTCATATCTTTAAACCACTCCACCCCTTCATTAAACAGTACACATTAAAAAAAAGTCTGCAAAATAAAAAAAGGCTCCAAACTTGGGTGAGAAAACATGCAAGAGAGAAAAAAAGAAATTGCAGGCCAAAAAAGAATGACCTTTCAGATATTAGTAACTTTTTGCCAAATGTGGGAAAATCACTGACATGTTTGAAGTAGGACCTTGTTCAGCACTAGCAGCCAGAGGCAATGGCAGTAGGCACGTTGAGGATGAGATGAGGCGTGATGTTAGGGCTACTGTGGGGAGAATGTAGAACTTACAGCACGACGCTGACTGCCACTGCCATGGCAGACGAGATAATGCAGATTAGGAAGGCTAACTTATCAGATGCCCATTCACACGGAATGATAAATTCTGCATGCTTTGAGCTCCCTCAGCTTGGCTACACCTAAGTTATGCTACGACAAACAGTAGAGATGTCACAAGTGCTAAATGGCACAAGGCTGTCCACAAGGCTTCCAGAGCTGTGTGATAAGACCGACCTATAAAAACTAGCCAATAACTTAATAGCGTTCACGTAATTTCACAGTGAAAAACAGATTCACCAATCTCTAACCAAAACTTTTGTCCAAATAGGGCCACCAAATATGGATTCATAAAACCCTCACAGGGACAGAAATGTGGGTTTTGAGGCTAAGGCTTCAAAAGCATAATCTACAAACTTGATGGATCCAAACCAGATCAGGGCCATTTTCAGGTGCAGTTGGTGTGTGGGAGCATTATCATGACTCATTTTAAACAAATGGAAATAGGGGATGGTGTAAGTTTACTGGAAATATGGTAGATAAAGAAAGCTTTGGAAATAATATCCTATTAGTAGCTTAAAAGGTATGTGTGTTTCTCTCTCCAGCTCTATCTATCTATCTATCTATCTATCTATCTATCTATCTATCTATCTATCTATCT
>NW_024582519.1:1045866-1076829 GCF_018398535.1 Haplochromis burtoni | reverse complement strand
TCTATCTATCTATCTATCTATCTATCTATCTATCTATCTCTCTCTCTCTGTGTGTGTGTGTGTCTGCAGCACTTTTAATTGGACCAGTAGTGAGCCTTTCTATTTTGATTTTCTCTTTATTAACAGAACTCTTATCAGTTTGATTTGGGAGTACAGCTCTGAAAAGCATATTCTACTCTTTTCTGCCCAGTTTTCTCTATTATTATTTTAGAGCGCTGCTGCAGGTTATTCTTACCAGCAGCTGTCAGACTGTATAATGCACCTTAACACTCTTTTGGTCATGTTACTCACCACCTTGTTTATTTGCTCTACATTTTATACACAACTCTGTAGATTTGATACATATCCGTGTACAATTTTTCAATTTTTCTATACATATTCTGTACATTGTTACCTGTATATACCTGTATATATGAACTTTGGTTGCTTATAGGACCACCTTGTGTCTTGCTTTTATATGGTATTTTTCCTTGCTGTAAGAGCTCTGTAACCGAAATTTCTCATCCGTGGGATAATAAAGGTTTATTCTATTCTAACAATCCAGGAATTTGCTAATATTTCCTTTGGTATCGACCGTTTAGTAAGCTTCACAGGCCTAGTAACTGTAACCATAGGGAGTGGGACTTAACAGAGCAAGCTGGACAACCTAGCAGTCCCGCTCTCTTGTGATGAAGTGAAAATGTCTTTCACTGTGTGTGTGATCATTGGTCTTGTTATTTTGCACACGACTGTTCACCAACATTAATATTAATTCACCTGGCAGTGTTTGCTGTTGGCACTGCTGTTTTGAGGAAAATATGTGTTTTATGCCAGCTTATGTGTGGGTGCTGCTGCACTGTATATAGAAATTAAATTGGACCCTCTATGCATTTATTTCACGTGTCACCGATTGTGGTGAGATTATATGGAACAAATTGTCAAGGCTGAAATTTCTGACCTAACCTGGCACGGTACTTGTTTTTACTAATTGGAAATAATAATATTTTATTTTCCAATTTCCTGAAAAAAATTTGCAGTACATTTGGAAATTATCATGACTTGTCACGGCAAGGTACACATTAGCCAAAAAATAAAAAGCTATTATCAGCAACTGCTTTGTGCAAAAATGCAGTAAGTTGTGCTCAAAATGAGTGCCAGTTAAATCACGTGGGTTAAACAAGTTAAAGTCATTTAGTAAATTTAAATCAATTTTCATCTTAAAACAAGTGTAAAGAAAAATGTTTCGTTACTAGGGTAACTCAGGTTCTCTATAAAAACATGATTTTCATAGAGTCCTGGTTGCCGCGGGGATCAGGGGACCCTGCGTCCTTGAAGAGCTTTGTCCAGCTTAGCCAGATGTCGTTGCAGTGGTGCTTCACATAGTGAGATACTGATTGAGATTTGAAAGAGAACAAGGAGTGAATTTCAGAATCCAAAAAGTGCTATTTTTTGAACATATTCATTTCATTTGGCATACAAATTGTCCCCTGTCATATACATCACTTACATTTACACTTGAAAGAAATCACAGCCTTGTGTGCTCCAATACTAGAAGTGTATGTGAGAATGCATGCTTTACTCTAAATTAATGTCTTTCAAATATCACTGTGAGATTTGGTCAATGGGTTGGAGTAATGGATACTTGATTTCTAGATTTCAATAGCTGTCATTTCCACCATCCTGTAAGAAAACAAAGGCAATCAGAAACCTTTGAGCAGCGAGACAATATTGAAAATTGATGGCTGGGATGTCAGTTGCGGTGCTGTAAAAGAGCCTCCTGTAATCTGACATGACAACACGTGATGAGAAATCAATAGCTTCATTTCGTCACATTATTTGAAAGGAGAAGGAGTGACTGTACATGTTTAATGTGGAGAGGATTCACGCGATCCGATTAGATGAGATGACACTGCTGAATAGGGATACTCTGTGGGAAGAAAACACTGCATTATATATACATGCTGTATATTTTATACGTCCTATTTTTAGCATCTTGTGGAATATACTCTGCAAGTGCTAGTTCAGTTTGTCTCGGCTGATCAACATGTTGAACTTGATAAAGAAGAGATGAATATGTGTTGCCTATTTTAGTATTATGCCGTCACATCTATGTGTGCGTTAACAGGTTTGTGGTTCATTCTCATTGTTATTCTGTTATAATTTTATGAAAGAGCGAGGAATCGGTAGCTTGAACATTAATTTAAATTGCTTTAAAATTGGTTAGAATAATTACAGCAACTATAAATCTGAACAGTGTACATGTAGGTAAGTCACTACTGTGTCATGACAGACAGAACAAAAAAGCTTTTTATTGATTGTTTTGAAATGTTAAAAGATTGAGAGCACTCATTCATTCTGCCTGTTTGTTGTTTTGATGTAGTTGATATATATATATATATATATATATGAACTTAATCACTTTTCCTGTTTTGTTCAATTGATAGTGGTTGCCCAACAGACTGTGTTTTTAGCAGGAAGTGGAGCATTGCATGCATGTGTGTGGAAGAGCTTCACTGTTTCATTATTTACCATTTACCACAACAAAGAGCTCAAACCACTATGCACAGGCTTTTATTTGACTGCTCAAACTGCCAGCTTCACCTGAGAAAGCTAGGAGGTTTTCACCGGCTCTTAGTCTTTTGGTGTGGTCACCTGATTCGTACAGGAAGTCATTTGCTTGCCATGTCAAAACATTTATGGCACAACCATTTTCAAATCAAAGAAAGGGCACGCAGCAGGGGTGGCTGTCTAGACAGTGATTACTTTAATGTTCTTGTTTGAGTTCCTGCGGTTGCCACAGTCAGGGTGCTGATTTCTATAACTGAAAATTAAACATTCATTCATAATGAATGTTGTAAATATAAAATAACTTGCTGCAATGTATTGCATCTCAGTCAGTGTTGTGAGATTTAAGATAAGGCTTTAAATGAGGCCAGAGAGAGAGCACCTCGAGTAATTATTTGTACTCCTCCTTTTAGCAACAGCGTTGACTTATACCTTTGCAATTGGATGTCTCCCACTGCAGCCTTTACAGCAGTACAGCTGCGTAACCCTAGCTGTGGCAATATGCATCCCAAACTCAGCTGTGAATCAAGCTGTTGGCTTTTCTAAGTTAATACTGCGAGGGAGTGTATCTCAAATTGTAATGGGTTTCAAGTGCTATTGGAATGGGTAAATGTGAGGATCTATGCTTCAGGCTTTGGGGAGGAATAGCTAAAAAGGGCATGTTTATTTTCTTCTCCTCTCCTCTGTGTACTTGTACTATTCACCATCTCTAGTGCATTGTCTATTGATTTTCTCCAGCCCCCTCTATCAGTCAGGCTTTAATAAGACAACACATGTCGCCTTTAAAAGAAACGTATTAGAATGTTAATGGACCACTCTGCGGACCTGTTTGACTCTGCCACGTTGAGTTTGCATGCACACAAACACACAAGCACACACACACACACAATTGTGCTTATGTATAAATGTGCACCAGCACATTTTCATTAAAACAGAAGAAGATAACATTTATCTTGATGGGTTTTATGGATTAAAGAGGATGGAGAACAAGGAGAATGTGGCAATAAAGGGATGAACGCGTAAGGATGGAGAGAGTTGTGGAAAGTGAAAAAAGCAACCTCCTCATGCCGAGTGGATTCATCTTCTATCTTATTGCTCCAGCAGGGACCAATTTATCTTCATTTAGGTTTTTGGCACCAGCCACAACCCAGACCAGGTGCCCTAAGAGTGCACATGAACTCCACATGGCTCTTTAGTCTTTGCGGCGTGTGTCTTTGATTTGAAAGGTTTTATTCCAGCCACTTGATTATGTACGAGTACAATAAGTGAAGAATATGCAGAGAACAAAGCGTTCTTCTCAGAACTGTATACAAAGGAATAATCTTCTTACAGCCCACATTATCTGACCTGTCCTGTTTTTTTATGATTACAGTCAAGGGTTTAAAAACATTTCTTCTGCTGTTGATGTTATAAAACAACATTTGAGTGATAGGATGGTGAACCTTTATACTTTTTCCTTTTAACAAGTTTCAATGAAAATGTTTCAATACTTCATAAAAAAAAAACTATACCTGATTTAAACTGGCAGCCCTTGTCATGACCCTGGGTCATGTGACCCAGCGTTTTGACTTGTCTTATATTTTGATGGTTTATGTTTAAGTTCAGCTCATTCTATTTTGCCTAGGCTGCTGTGTAAGTTCAGTGTTTTTTAGATCTCCTTTGTGTCATCACCCCTTATGTTTAAGTCTTCCTCGCCCTTCATGTGTTTCTGTGATGTCTTTGTCTCCCGCCTCCTTCTCTTGTTTACATGTTTTCCCCTTGTGATCCGTTTCATTTGTCATTGGGTTCTGTGTGTATCTATAGTGTGCTTGTTCCTCATCGGTTTGTCGTGGTAAGTCTGTGTGTCTTAGTCCAACCCCTGGGCCAAGGACCGGTACCGGTCCATGAGTCCTTTGGTACCAGGCTGCGAGAGTTTTGGCTCTGGTGTGAAATTTCCTAAAATATTACACTCTGGAATTGAGAATGTGTTGGAAATACATAGTTTTCAGGGTTTTTATCGTTAACTCGTTTTCCTGGGTCTTTTCCTGTGTTGTAGTTGTGTCTTATTTTGAAAGAAATATTTATCTGTTACTAGAGCGTGAAAATATTGTCTGACATTAAACCGGTCCACGGCACAAAAAAGGTTGGGGACCGCTGTCTTAGTCTGACACGTGTTTAATGTCTGCGTGTTCTATGTTTTCAGGCTCGTGTTGTCATGTTTGCATTCTGTTATGTTTCCTGTTTTATTTTGAAGAGGTCTGGTTGTCCCATGTTCAGTATGTTTAGTTTCACTTCCCCCGTGGCGTCATTATGTTCATTCGAATCAGCTGTTTCTCCATGTGTTTCCACTTCCCCTGATCACCTCCTGTGTGTATTTAATCTCAGAGTTCCTCTCATTCCTTGTCCGTTCATCTGTTTTGCCTGCTTGTCTACTATGTCATGCCATGTTTCCAGGTTTATGAATTCACAGCAAGTCTTCATGTTTTAGGTTTCTCATGTCAGGTTTCCATGTTCATGCTCCTTTTCATGTTCCAGGGTTTTTTTTATGCTTAGACTTAGTTCTCCCAGTTTAGGTTATTTTTTAGTGTTGCTTTGCCTTTGTTTTTGAAACGTTTTTATCATCCTCCACTAAACGGCATTGTCTGCACTTGGGCCCACCTCCTCACTCCACATAGTCTGATTTTTAATTAGCCATACCTCAACATTTTCTCCCTGTTTCATTTTCTTTAAAATGGTTGTTTGACAGTCACGCTTCCATTGACACTGTTTGATGAGGCTTCAGCAAACAGATGCATCTCTTGGGTTCTCTGTCAGGTCTTTGTTGGATTTATTTTCTACTTCTTAAGGACATGACTTTCAAGTACTGTTCATCTGCTGTACATAGTGTCTTTTTAGACCTGCCAAATCTTCTTTTGACCTCCACTTGTCCAGTTTCATTAATTATTTGAGGACACACTGCACACCATGCCAAGAGATGCGTTAAGTTAGATGCCTTTTTTATGCTTCAATGATTCATGTTCTCAGAAGAAAACCTTTCTTTTGATAAATGGCCAGGTACAAGGACTGGACTGAAAATGAGTGAAAAAGCAGCCAATGTCCAAAGAAAAACCTTGAAATGCTTTCAGAAAGCCTGGAGAACTATTGCTTAAGACCACTTAAAAAAATTACAAGAAATGACTGGCTCCTGGGAAGCAAAAGAAAAAGAAAAATTAAGAGTGGCTCTTGCCTTTTGCGCAGTATATTTTTAGATTGCGCTCTGGAAACCTGGTTCTGACCACTTGCAGGAGCTTATGTTTGAGTTCACAGTCCTCAAAGTTATGTCGAGGGCAAACATCATCTGGTTTCATGCCAAACTGAACCCAACTTTGCGTATCAAGGATCATCACTGGTGAGAGAAGCTGTATCTCCAGCTAGTCGTAGGTGAAACTTCACTTAAAATCACTTCCATAGCCACAGGTGTATAAAATCAAGCACCTTCACAGTAGCCTTCACTTAGGTTGAATGAGTTTAACAGACAACACAGCTCCTCCTCCATTCAGCTGGATTTTAATTAACTACATTGTAGATATACGCTTACTGTAGCATCATGACCTTGGTGACCAAAGAACAATAATGCTTCCCTTAGGAGCGTAAGAGGAGGCAGTCATTATTTTACCTTGAAAATCTTTATATATAACTCCTCATCCTAATTCCTTTTTCAAAATGTCCAGTCTAGATCTACGCTGCGAAACATAAAAAAACCCCCACAAACCTCTAAAACCCAGAAACAACTACTATCTGTATCACATTCTGTGTTTAACCTGTTGATTTGAAATTGTGGTGAAGTTGCCATGTTGGGTTATACTCAGCTCTTTATGCAATAAAAACTGTCCTTATACTCTGCAAATCCCTCAGCTGTATAAGTCCCCAAATCATGCTGCATGATTCTGGCTTCAACATATCACGCTTGGGAGTTTGGTAATTGTTACACTGCTGAGAAAAGGAAAAGAGTGATGTAGAGGTGAGGGCAGGTTGGAGAAGGGGAGTGAGACGGACGTCAGAAATCAAAGGGACCCTGCTGCCATGTCTGGTTGCAGCAGTGGCTGCGCAGTGAGAAGAGAAAAGGAGGGAGGGAGAGAGAGAGGGGGAGGACAGAGCCGTGTCTTTCTGGCTGCGGTGCTCTGTGCAGTCGGGTCTAGGTCCCCGACTGACAGCCCAAGATTGATGGATAGAGCTTTGTATTGCACATAACATCAATTCTGTCCTGCTTTCTCTTTCATTTGGAATCTCACTCCCTCATCACTCCTCCCTTCCCCTGTCTTTTTCTCTCCTGCTCCCCTCTCTTCCCCCTCCCTCTCCTCCTCCCTCCCGCTGCTGCTCCAGGTCCGTCGCCGGTCCCTCTCTTCCGTATTAGTTTCCATGAGGCATCCTTAATGCTGACAGAGAGCGCACCGTGAGGCAGCAAGAAAGCGGGGTGAGAGGATTGCTATCTTTGTGACAGCTTCTCTGCTTGGAAGGCTGCGTGTGAGCCGGGGAACTGGACTGGACTGTGGTGTTTCGTGGAGGAGGTGGGAGAAGAGGTGGAGGAGCACGAGGGAGAACTGTGGGGCAAGCTGGACAGATGGAGGACGGCACGCAGCACCTGGGACACTGCATGGTTGACATGAAGGAGCTGAGTGCGAGTCCTGAAGGACTGAGCGCTGCTGGTGAGCTGACTCCACTGTGTTTTGTGACTGTTTGAATCTGTCTCCTCTTTCCTCTGTCCTTTCTTGTTCTACAGTCTAACTCCATAACTGCTCGTCAGTTCTAAGCATTGGTTTTCTGTACTGTTACTGCAAATGCTTCTCCAGATGATGTCTTGCTTTTGAGTATTTTCCCTGTGCAAGTGTTTGTTCTCGTGCTGCACACACACAGAATGAAAGTGTGTGTGTGTGTGTGTGTGTGTTTCAGGGAGAGAGCTAGGGTGGAGGTACCAGCAAAAGTGTGAGAGATTTTTAAAACCCCAGTCTTCAGTAGCCAAGTAACTGACTCCTATGCAGAATAATTACAACTCAATACCTGATGATATATAGATGCACTTGTTATGAAAGATCATTATTGGTAGATAGAAATGACACTAAGTGCTATCAAGTGATGTCTTTTGTTGTCAGATATTTAAGATGTTGTTAAGCCACGATTGATCTTCGGGCCTGTCAGTCGTGTCTCCACAATTTAAAACTGTAGACTTTTTAAAAACTGCCTACCTTGCTGCAGGTTTCCAATTAAGTATTCTTGTTGTGTGGTTGAATTGAAATCTCAAAAATGTTTCTGAGTTCTTTTGAGCTTCAGAATGCATGCGTGTAGTAAATAATACAAAAGTCTGCCTTATCTAGTTTTGAGCAAAATGGAATTTTGATTGAGTGACTCTGCAGAGAGAAAGTTTGAAAAGCTGTTTGTTCACATGTTTTCTTGGTGGGAGTCGGGGGGTAAAACGTCACATGTTTGCTTGCGTGTCGTGTCTCTGTCTCTGTGAATTTGCATTTTTACTGCAGTCATATTCCATGTAGGCTGAATGTGCTGTCACTAATATGCACTGGCAGAGGCAAACTAGATGTCTTAGTGCCCATCACTACAGGAGAATGCTGAAGAGATTATCCATATCAGTGATGCCACAAAGCCTCCTCTCCACATTTAATACCTTTGCTTACTAAAAGGACAGACACTGCATGCGGTTGCTGCTAAGCATTTGCATTGGCATGCAAGCTAAGAACCATCATCGTCCCAATGGGAATAAGCAGATGGAACTGTACAAAGAAGGATGAAAGCGCAGTTCACGACGCCTTGCCTTCTTTGCTTTAAACCTACACTGACACACTGGTGAAGCATCTTATGTGTCCGATTGCCCATTCACACGGACATATGCAGGCATGCTCTGACGTTGCACAGTTATGCAGAGACACACACAAGGCCACACTCTCAATAGCTATGACCTGATGGCAAACCCAAGATAGGCACCTACCATAAAATCCTCTGCACAATTTTATAGATGGCATCTGACAGATGCAGGAGTGTAACGCCTCACTCTACCTTTGCTTTGTTTCCCCTGGGCATCCTGGAAGACAAGAGCGAAGCACATAATTACAGTGTTTGGGCCGAACAGCAGGTTGACAACCGTGCATTATCAGTCGCAAGGTGACACAGTTTATCTCCTCTTTCTTGACAGCAGATAAAAGCGAAACCAAACTGGGTGCTGCTCGGTGCTAATTAAGGTGGGGCTGAATTGGCGTTTTACAAACTCCCAATCACAAAGGGTGAAATTATGTTATTTTAGCTATTAACTATTCATAACAGAATTTGCATACAGGAAACAGTATCGGCAATGAAAGCCGCAACATTTAATTGATTGAACTGTCTTTGCGAGACGCGTGCCGTGACCAAGCTGTCGCGGAGCGAAAGGTCCCACTCTTGTTAACCCCCCCAGACTACGTCTCTTATCAGCTTGACAGTCAAGACCTCCTCAGCGCATCCAACTGATTCACAACACTTCATTAAACGCTGGCAACAAAACCATCTGTCCCCCCCCTCCTCAATCTCCCAAAGCAGTAATGTGACGATAACTCACTCTCCCATTCAGCACCACTTGTCCTAATGGGATGCCTGTCTGTGCAAACATCAATTGAGTTACAGGTATGTAAGCCTGGCTGGTGACTGAATCATCGCAGTGGATGTGCAGGTTCTGTTTAGGCAATTTAAACTACAGGACAGAGAAACGCGAGGTCGGACAAAAAGGAGTTAGGAGAAGGAAACATTGCAATTAGTGTGGGTGAACGTGTAGGAAGGGTGAGCAGAGCTGCTTGTTGGGTTGGAATCATTTGTTGAGAGAGTTATATCCCTGAAATATCAAAGCCCATGCTGAGCCAGCCACATAAGTGAATTATTAATCTAACCTCAAAATTCAAAAGAAGATAATATTCAAAAATATGAACAGGATTTATTCATAGGCGTGGGCTTTTATATGTAATATCTATTCATGAAGAGGATAAGCAGAAGTGACTGTGAATGTGTACTATAGCCTCTGCAGGGCAGTTTATCAAAACTCTCTTCGGAAAAATTGTTTGATTTTCTTCGTTGAAACCATACTTGGGAATTGGAGCGGTGTCTGGTGATATTTTCTACTTCCATCTTTTGCAGACTTAGAAATAAACAGCAGAATCATCTGAATCCCCCACCCCCACCCACCAAAACCACCAACTATTTCCCACATTCACCCTTGTCCCCCTTGCGTGTTAGCGGTTATCATACAATGCAGCATTCGAGAAAGCAGGGCAATGAGAAGGGAAGCGAGTTAAATGATCATCTGTAAGACAGACCATTTAAGTCCCTGAACATTAATTAACTTTGTCATTCCAGAGGATTCACCTAGTCTGCTCACATCCTTATAAATTACCCTCTCCTCTGCCTTCAGCGTGCCTTTTTCCCTACTGATACCTTCCACAGACAGGGGGGCTGATAGATTGGAGGTACAGTGGGGCTGTGCTGTTATTTCTAGAGCCAGATGAAACTGCAGTATAGCGGGCGGGCACACCTCATTTGCTTTGGGCCCCTCTGGGAGTTACATCTGCATGTGCTGCCTGCCTGCTGCCTTGCTGAGCTTATTACCATATTCATAATGCCAGCGGATATCGATTATAAATACCACACCTGTGCCACTTTCCCCCACGTATGTATCTGCAACTTAGAGTCGTGAGCCATGTATGCTGCAGGAGTTACAATAGATATGGGCAGTGCAGGTGGCTTATCTCTCTCCATGTAATGGCTAATTATTGCGATTAGACCTTGTTTGTGTATTTGTTTTGGTCAGGCTGATTCTCCCCCAGAGGGTAATGACATGCGGCATGTTTAGTGCTGCGGGACGAGAATGAGGTCACCGTGTACATAACAGGAGTTGTGTCCTCAGGTTGCATAATTTGTCCGTTATATTTTAGATCATGTGGATATTGGGGTGATGTGACCATGTGAAAGCTTTCAGAGCTGCACTAAAACATAGTTTTACACGTTATTTATTCAGACTTTATACTGAAAAAACAAAAAAAGGCAAATGCAACTTAACATGTGTTGCCTGTCATAAAATCAAAGCATCTGGCATGATCCTTCTAAAAATACTCGACACTCTGCCTATAAGCCATGCTTTAAAATTCTGACAGCTCTGAATTCCAGTCTTCCTCCTGCTTCATTATCAAACACTTTGACTTGCTTTGCCACATGTGTCTCATGATCTGTATCCTGAACCTCTATCAGACCTAGACTCAGCTTTGCTCCTTATCTTTAATTATTTCTGCAACGACAAGCATTTTCCACTGCTTCTTACCACTCAAGATAAGTCCTACAAAGTAGCCGGGCTGTCCATGTGTCAGTCCCTTATGATAATGCTACACCGGAGACTGGACCCAACAGCTGGCACAGTGTCAGCCTACCTAGCTAAAGGGCTTTCTATTTCAGCTACGCAGCATGTCATCCTGGCTTATTAAAGTTCCATCAGCACTCATAAGGAAGTCTTAATGGTGACAACATGAGGAGACATGACCCCTGAGGAATGGGATGATGAAGATGAGAAAGTAATGTGAGAACCAGATGATGAAAGTTTATTTACAAGCATAATTGACCTGTGTTGGTGGTGTGTGTTTCCTTGCCCCGTGTGCTACAAATACTTGTCCACTTGATTAATTAGATATTTACTGCAGTTGTAACAGATATTGGACCGGGTTTGCGTAAGCTTCTACAGCCTTTTCTGACATGTATTACATCTGACAGAGCTCAGTTTATTTCACTGAGCATAAATGCTAGCAAACTGAAGGTTTATTTACAAGTTTGTTAGCATATTTATTGAATTTAGAAATGCACTTCAAATTGCTGGTAATCTTTTTTTTTTTTTTATCAAGTTACTGTGCTTGAAGCTGTCTTGGCCTCAGTAGGCAAATGACTCTCAACACGGTGCCAGATAATGCTTATGATTTCCATAATTTTCAATCTTTGGACTCATTCATTTCAAAGAATATGGTTCAAAGATTAAAAAACAGCATTTAAACGATTCATCAACATTTGACATAATTCACTGCATCTCTGTGAGCTGGGGCATTTTTTAGATTTATCTCCAGAAACAAACGCAAGAAGAAATATTACAGTAAACCTGCACTGTTACTAAGAGAATATTTGAACCTTTATTGGACATGCTTTTTAATCAACAGTCCCAACAAACAACCATACATACAGTACGATGCAATAGTCTTGCGCCAGAACTTGTTTCTTTATAATTTGCTTTCAAGAAACCAGTTTCGAGCAATGTTTGTTTTTTCTTTCTTTTTGGCTTGTTTGTTTGAATCTAAAGGTCACATGCTTAAGAAATAGCAAAGACTTGACTGAGAGATGCTGGTCCATCTGCTGTTCGCTGAAGGGTCATTTCTGATGAAGGGTGGCTGCCAAGAAGCAATTCTTAAGGAAGGAAAACAGGGAGAAAAGGCTGAGGTTTGCCAAATTACACGAGAATTGGACTGAAAATCAGTGGCAACAGGTCTTGCACGGAGAGATGGATGGATCCGACTTTGGTTCAAAGTACTGGCAGTATTTTTGATGGAGATCAGAGAGAGGTAAAACAGTGAGCAAAACATGGTGGAGGCTCACATGGTTTGGCCCTGCATTTCACCTAGTGGTCTTGGAGATCTTGTCAAGGTTGATGGAAGTATACGTACACAGAAAAGACTTTTATCTTGATCAGATTTTGATCCATTAAGAAATACTATCAAGAAAGGGGCTGGCTGGCAATGGCTTCATTTTTCAGCACGGCAATGATCCCAAACACACTACAAACCCCTTAAAAAGGGATATCTGGATATAAAAACACACGAGGGAACATGATCATTCACGGATCAGAGCCTGGATCCTAACAATGTGGGATCATCTTGACAGAGAACAGAACAAAAGGCAGCCAACATCCAAAGAAGAGTTCTGAATGTCCTTCAAGAAGCCTGGAGAACGATTCGTGAAGACTACTGTACTTATAGAGATTACAATAAAGCTGCTTAAGAGAGTTCAGGCTGTATTAAAGAACAGAGGCGATCATGCTGAATACTGACTTTCAAGCTTTTAACCAAGAATTGCACCACCTGTGTTTTTGGCTTATATACACTGTATAGACTTTTAATGCGTGTTTGCACATTTCAATACTGCTGCGCCTAATTCCAATTTCCCAAGCAAAATATGTAGAAATGAGAGTTGGTCTGAGACTTTTGGACAGCATTATCTATGCATTCAAAATTGTCAATAAGGCATTCTGCCTTATTAAGTAAATCGTTTTTTCTTTGCAAAGAATCCTCATTACATAAGATTACCTAAGTCGCATGGCTCCCATACATCAGTGAACATCGAGTATCCACGGCCCATTAGTGGAGTTGATGAGCCTTAGAGAGGCCAATTGTGTCCAAGCACCCCAAGAGGAGGAATTTAGCAGTTTAGTCCCCCTCTAGACTTGTTGCACCATCTTACAGGCGTTTCATCGGTTTGGTTTTTGAATGGTCATGTCAAACTGGGAAACTGATGAATGAGAGAAAGCTTTAGTGACAGATGACTGAAGCAGTCAGTCATCGTTATTGGCGTAAAGCCTCAAGGACAATGGATACCCAGAAACTCTAGTTCTGACGTTCTCAACGATCGCTGAGTTGTTTGCATAATCTAGATGAACAGTTACATTAATCAGTGTGGCATTTGGGGAGCCTGTTGTGCTCCTACCATGTTCAAACTCTCTATAAAGCCTTTTATTTCTGATTAAAATAGTTTGTTGCCAGGAGTTCAACCCCCTTAGCGTAATTATATTGCATCTGTGCAAAGTGACTACAACTGACTCAACAAACTTGATAAATAACCAGGAAACTAAGCTAAATATTTATGCCTTGCTTTTAGTAAATATGTGAGGGTTCGCAGGTTTTTGATTCAGATTATTTTAGATTAAAAGTAGTCGGCTTGTTTTGCACTTATGCTCTTTGAAATTGTAATGAGCATATTTCCCTATTATCTAACATTGATATGATTAATTTAATAAGATGGCAAATCAAAGACTGAAATTCATGAAAAGTCATTGAAAAACAATGGTTGGAGCTCTACACCTTTTAAACTTCCACAAAATTAACCTGCAGCCGTTAATGTTTTACGTCTGTTTCCTCCTTTTTCATTGTTCTAATGTTCCCCTCTTCCTTATCTTTATCTCCCTCTCGCTCTGTTTTTATCTCAACTCCACTCTGTCTTTTTGCTGTCTCTGTCTTGCAGGTGTTATTCTAACACCCAAGCTGCCTCAGGTGGAGTTCAGCCTCGGTAAGTCCTGTTAACGCCGTAATTCAAGGGTCATTTTATTTCAAGGGGAAGCAATGAAAATGGAGACATACCACTGTTGTGGCTCGTTCGCACACATATTAGATGACGTTTGTTGCCTCTTTCCCGCCATGGAAACGCAATAAAAGTCAATGGCAATCATCCCTTTTTGCTAACATACATCCAAACTTACAGTAACTCTTGTTAAACACACACATGCTGACATTTCCATTAATGCAGATGTCAGTGAGGATCAGTGGCATATCTGCAATAAATTCTGACACACAAGTAAGGATAGAAAGGACAACAGAAGCACAGCAGAGAGAAAGCATTGAATGGTGAACTTTCACCATTCAATCTGGGGAAATGGTGGCTTCTGTGGCTCAGAATTATCTGAGCCACAGATAATTCATTGTGGCTCAAATCATGTTTCCTAAACTGGTAATAACATTTTTTGACATTCAGGATTGATTATATCTGACAAGCATCTTGACTTTGTTGTTTCTATCCTTTGATCAAAGCCACGCTACAGATGAGATGATGGATGATATATATGATCCAGGGATGTGAAGTTTCCGTTACAGGGGTCACAATAGTAAAAATTAACATTTTAACACACATACACTCTCAAGTGTTACTTGATACCTTCTACTGTGTTTTAACAGCAAATACACATTGATGCATCATAATTTTTTTGTTGCTGGCAGTCCGATTGTCATCAGGTAATGTGTAAAAATATGTAAAGATGTAGAGACACAAAACTGGGCGCACATACAATTCAAACCACATAAAGCAAACAAAGTCAAACAAAACATTTGTACTGCTTGCTTTGATGTCTAAATGTCCATTTGATACTCGAACATTATGTTGGGGCCTTTTTAACCACACTGAGGATAGTAAACAAGCAGTCGTCCGGCCTTTAAGTTGTTTGATGAGGACCCGTTGATGTCACAACTTGTGCAGGATAGTACAAGATATTAGTCTCTCAGTCTGCTCTACTAGTAAAGTGTCTGTTGTGCGAGAAATTTCTTTTGAAATATTTCGCTAACATTGTGAAAACAAAAGTTTGGGGTTTTTTTGTAACCCTAATCACAGCTTCACGGTCTACGACATTCAGTTCCTAGTAAATTCCAGCGCTTCAGTATTGCTTGGTCTGTGATTTTAGTCTGTTGTTATGCAGTTACTAGGCATAGTGATGATGTAATAATATAACATGCATAATAACAGTTTTGTGTTGAACTCATTGCTGTGAAATTGAAAGCTATTGTAAGGGCATAAAGGCTACAACCAGATCTATTTAGCCATTTGGTAGGTTTTTGTCAGGCAACATGATGACATCACAATAACAACCTTCAGGTTTGATAGGCTCAACTCAAGAAATAGCACTAATACACAAGAGGAGTCATCTCAAGACACAAGAAGAGAATCCAGAACAATCTGGCAATGTCCTATGAGGAAGCACTTGGTGAGAGTGGGAAGGAAGAACTGAAGAGAAAAAGGAGCATAGGGAGACATGGACACACCATGTAGTTACGTTGCTAAAACCTACCAGGTTGCCAGTTCTGTGCCCTGAGTGTTGAACAATGCACAGAGCAGTTGATGGTCTGGGACAGATGTCTTCTTATTCCTGAATCAGTTAGTTTTAGGTTTAGATGTAGGAGGCAGGACTCATGGCACACACAAGCTTACTGTAAATTCTCTGTGCTATTCACTCATGGGCTTCAAGACCTAAAGCAGGGTAAAAAGAGAGTTTTATGTCTGATCTAAATGATTTAGACATTTGTGTTCTCACATACTGCTCTTTCTGGCAATGTAAAAAAAAAAAAAAAAAGCTCAGGGCTGCAGTGTGTTTGTAAAAATACCATTTGTTTCTGTTTTTACCCCCAGAGGCTTTGCACATTCGAACAGTACATCTAACACGCCAGAAAGGGAATGTGGGCCCTAGCTAACCGTGCAGCATATTTTAAATACAGCGGACCTGGTTGTGCAAAATATTTATGACACAGAAACAAAGAAGTATTCAAAAACAGCTTCATCAAAACAGCTGACAAGGACTCAGAATCTGACAGTGAACTAATCAACGGCTAAGATCCTAAAATATTTACCGAAAAGCAAAAGAAATGAAAGGTAAATGAAAACACATCAAAGGAAGACAGAGCACATCTCGAGTTCCAGGGAAGGCTGTTTCTGTAACCACGAGTACAAAATAAAAGGTAAATTCTTCAGATTTTAAATGATCAGTGCAGACCAACACTTGATCACTCAAGTGTTTTGATTGATCATAGCTTTCAGGCTTGTTGGGAACACTTTGTGAAGCAAGAAAACTTCAATGCAGTGATATGAGAGTGGATCATCCCTTTTAAACTGGGACTAAATTCTGTAAATGAACCATATATTTAGTAGAATAATTTATAAATGGATCTGTGAGCAGCACTAAATTGTCCCAGTTACTTACTGTGGTGTTAATATGAATAAGGTCATAGTAATGATTAAATGGTCATTTCCGGTTTAAAAACTGCGTAAATAAATATTTATATTTGTGATATTTTACCTACTTGGGCTTGGGACTTGAGTGAAGACCTAAGTATCTCTGTTTTGTTAGTCCCTGTTAAAAGTACAACACTAAAACACATTTTTCTCCCAGTTTTCCTTCCTTAAGAATGGCTTCAGTTGGTACCCTTCACCTGAGCTCATTTCTGGTGAGTGGATGGATGGGCTGACAGGCCAGATGCATCTCTCAGCTCTTCTGTGGAGCCTTTGCTTTGTCCTCTTTCTTAAGAACAGGAAAAAAAATATGCGCTTTTGTGACAATAACAAAGAATGTAACGATACAAAATTGGTTCTTTGTTAAACTGTCCTTATGTGTGGCCAACCACACTGATTCATACCTTGAGTTAGGAGCCTTTTTATGCTTGAGTGATTCATAGGTCAGGGTTAAGTGGCTTAATGAATCCATAAAAAAGCATTCTTATAAAAATGGTCAGGCACACGAACAAAGGTTGAAGAAGCAGCCAGTGTCGGAAGAAAACCTTTGACTTTCAGAAAGCCTGGGAACAATTACTCATAAACACTTCAAAAATGACAGTAAAGTCTTGCTCCTTGTGGGAAAAAGCAACGTACTTTTCCACAGTGGTGTATGTCAAGATTTTACCATCTCAGCTTTGAGCAGATTTTTCCAACCTAATATAGGAAGGACATTCATTGGTGTTTGCCTTGGTTTTGACATCATGCCGTAACATCCAGCGTGAAGAATCTTTTCTACTGTAAACAAACAAGCTCGCAGAAAAAATTGTAAGGTGTGCCTATTTCTGTCTCTAGAAGTGCAAGCAAATTTAAAACTCTGACTTCTGTGGTTTAGTACAAAGAGAGTGAACCACATTTTTATTCCATTTATTTCTGTTTTATGAATGGTTAATTATTTAGCTTGTTGTGAAGCCAGAACCTCCGCTCCACCTCAGAAACCTAGATTGCTAGCAGGGGAACAGAGGTCTCTTTTTAGGAACGTTAGTCCCTCATTTGTACACTGACTGCACTTACATTTTAAATTAGAGGCAGCAGCTCTTTGATACTCTCTACATGAGAGATCGCTGTGTTATGATTTCAAACATGCTGTCTGCTCTGTGTCCAAGTAGGCAGTTTGTTGCCCCTAAGATTCATGTGAATTCTTCTCTTATTTTGCAAGTAATGCAATTTTTTTTCTTAAATTGAATTTGTGATCCTCTTAACAGTGTTTGATCTGAAACAATAACCAGACAGAGTGCCTAAAATACATCTGCATCATTATTCGAACTAGACGTTTTGCATGCAAATAGCATTTTACATAAATATCCACAAGCAGCAGGTACCTATTTCTTGTGAATGGCACCTTGACAAATGCACTTTGAATTATACATAATTGAATTAAAACTGAAGGGTTTATTCCCATTTCAAATTTCAAATTAGAGGCATAATACTCAAGTCTGATTTAATATCGTGTGCTTATCGCTGTTCTATAGATTCACACGAGCGATAAGCATCCCTACGCAGCAGGTTAAGGACTTTTATCACAACTCGACGGCCTTTATCTTCCCTTCATTTCTCCTAGATCGAGTCGCAAACAGGTGTGCGAAGCCGTGGCACGTGCAAATAACGTTGTCAAATTAATTGAAGCGTTGAAATAATTATCACGATGAGTAACAGTCTTCTGAAGATGAGCATATATTTGTCTCATGCGGCAACTCCCAGGGCTCCCCTCTCGATTAAATGGAATTTAGATTCGTTGTGGGGTCACAGAGGCTTGCTGCATTAAAACTCATTTCCAGCAAATTCATCTTGAAAGAGCTCAGCATATTCCAATCACACAAAATAAATACAGCATAGTAATTGAAGCCTCCGAGGATGGGCAAACATTATTACTCCAATTGCTCAATTGTTATGGTGATTTAAGAATCAGTCCCAGTATACTTTGGCAGTTGAGTTGCTTGACTAAAATTGTTGAATTAATTTTCACCTAAGCTAAGGCAGGCAATTCACTAATAAATGACCACAAAAAAAAAGTCTTTGAATGTGATGTGCTGGAAAGCACTCACTCTTTTTCCCCCCTCTGCTTTGCAATTCATTATTTGAACCACTTTAATAGACCATACTCCTCTTTCCTCCATCCATGTCCTTCATTATCTCCCCTCTCACTCAGGCTTCCTTCCTCAAACTCTAAATGTGTCTCTGAGGGAATCTCTTGTCCTTTCCCTCTGCCATTCGCTCTATTTCCCTTTCCTGCCCCCGCCCAGCATCATAATGGCGCTGACCTTAGAGGGTCACTTGAAGTGTCATATCCCTGTAAGAGAGCCAGCCTGGTGATGCATGGTTGGGCACCTATTCCCATTTCAATCACCAAACTGGCTGGGGTTAACTGTGCGGCGGGGTAGGGAAGATATGTCTGGCCAGTCAAATATATGTCTCCTGAGATGACTGATAGGGACAGTCAGCAACTTATCTGCAGTGTCCCTTCACAGGGCTCGTGCGTACAATCGCTTTAGAAGGGAACTTTCCTTCTTTTATCGTGTTTCAAAGTAAAAAAAACCCCAAACATCTCTTTAGACACAACAGAGCCCAAATCAAGGAACACAGAAGCCACTTTGCATGAGTACCCATGTATATGTATATATAAACTAATTTCCTACATGGCACACAAACTCCTCAGCTTGAGCTTTCTTCCTGCTAAAGCAGATGCAAGACCCTCTTTAATGTGAGTCCAAAAGCCCTGGCACCGAAATCTCGAAGAGTAAAGGGAAATGTGAAATTAAAATAACCCCTAGGAGATAACGCATACACATGCTCTGCTGCTAAAAGATATCCTACCACCTTCTCGCCGCCCTTTCTGAAATACTACCACTAAAGAAATCAGAGGGTATAAATGTTGCTGAATGTTATTATCTAAAGTACTCTTTGGAGTCACAACTCCTTCATTATCTGCTCAACATGACACTCTTTATACGATCAATGTCTGGCATGTTTCAAATTTTACATTTTTTCTTCAATCTGATATTTATTTGTCAAAACATCACAAATGCTTTTTTATGGTTTTATCTTTGAATGCTAGTTTATCTCTGTCAATTTTCAATTCAGTTTCAATTCAGTTTTTTTTATATAGCAACAAATCACCCCTATAAGCAACCACTTGACAACAGTGGGAAGTAAAAACTCCCTTTTAACAGGAAGAAACCTGGAGGTGAGGAAGATAGGACAAAAGATACACTGTGAAGGAGAGCCAGAGATTAATAATAACTAATGATTGAATGCAAGAGTGCTGTATAAACAAATAGTGATTGAAAAGAGGTGAGTGAAGGGGAAGCAGTGCATCATGGGAAGCCCCCAGCAGCCTAGGCCTATGGCAGCATGAATTCAACTTCGAATTTAACAGGGTGCCGATGAAGAGAAGCCAATGTGGGATAAATATGCTCTACTTTTATTATTAATAGTAGAAGTAGTAGTAACTTTATGTCACGGCCTGGGGGATCGGCGAGACGCTGATCGGCCTTTTTCTTTCTTTTCTCTCTCTCGCGCTCTCTCTCTCCTCCTCTCTGTCGCCGGGGCGGAACTCATTGTGGGTTCACGCCCTCGGCCCACGCCCACGGAAAAGAACACACCTGATGCCCATCAAGGTGAACGGCATTTAAGCCAGGAGGTGACTGCTGGTCTTCGCTGGATCGTTGTCTACCACGCGTCAGTGAGAGTCAAGCTACAGCTCAAGATAAGTCAAGTGTCTTTTGTGAATATCGTACTCATTCCTGTTTCCTCATCTACAGACCCCCTGGATAACCTTTCCCGTGTGAATCTGTGTGTCAAGTGTGAAGAAAGGAACTGCAGTCGTGTATGTGGAGAGTTGGAGAGCGAGTGATTCCCCCCTTGGATTTCCCTGGAGCCCCGTCCCTCACATTGTTGTATATAGCACTGCCCAGCACTCTCTGTATATACACCTGGTGAACTCTGTAAATAAATCCTTGTGTTCAGCAGATTCAGGACTCCCGTGTTTGAGGCCCCTGTATTGAACCTTAACATAACGATCCAGCCAGAATATGGACTCAGCGGACTCTGCCGCCCAGCAGCGCGTCCTCACGGCCGAGGAGGTTTTGGAACACTGACCCAAATAACAATTTAGTTTAGACAGTTGCGGAGGACATATGAAACTGACGAGGCTAAGATTGCCTTTTTTGTCCAGTTCTTACGCGGACCAGCTTTAAACTGGGCTCAAGCTGTTTTGAGAACTGACGCCAGCATCTCATACCAGGTGTTTGAGAGAGGTACTGGCGCCGATGCAGCTGCTCACTGTTTACTAAATCTTAAGCAGGGAAGACGAAGTATGGCGGAATACTCCATTGAGTTCTGGACGTTGGCCGAAGAGACCGGGTGGGGGCAGCCAGCATTGATAAGTACTTTGTTGAACGTGTGTGATGAGTTAACGGGCGCACTAGGCGCGGCGAAGCATCATCAGGCGGAAACGCCACGAGTGGCAAAAGAGATTCGGAGTCGCACAACACAGAGAGTGAGCAACCTATGCAGCTGGGCCGTTCTCGCCTTTCACCCGAGGAACGGCACCATCGGTGGAGGGCCTGTGAGTGTTTTTATTGTTGCCAATGCTTGCCCGTCTCTGCCAAAATTCCGTGCCCACCAGTAGAGAGGAGAATACGGGTGGGCGAGATCTCTAGTTCACAGTCTCCTCCACGGCTCATGCTAGCAGCTAAATTAACGGTGCAGCTTCAGGTCCACCCTCTTAAGGCTCTAATCGATTCAGGGGCGGAACAAAACTTTATTGACGCTTCGCTGGCCCGATGATTAAATCTGAACTCTGAGCCTCTGCCACAGTCTCTCCAAGTCACCGCCCTCAGTGGCCAGCGGCTTCCTAACATCACTCATATCACTGAGCCCGTTTTACTGGCTCTCTCTGACAATCATTCCGAGACTATACAGCTGTATGTGTTTCAAGCTCCTCTCACGCTGCTAGTTCTGGGTTACCCTTGGTTGCATCAACATAACCCTGTTATCGATTGGAAAAAGAAGAGCATTGTGGGGTGGGGGGAAGATTGTCACATGTCCTGTCTTAAGGCTGCCACCCCCTCTTCTGAACCGCTAACCTATTCTTCTCTCTCCGAGCCGCCAGACCTCTCCTCCGTGCCACCCGTTTACCATGATCTCAAACAAGTGTTTTGCAAGGATAGAGCACGCTCGCTTCCTCCGCATCGGCCGTATGACTGCGGCATTGATCTTCTTTCAGGCGCACCTCTCCCTACCAGCCGCCTATACAGTCTGTCTCAGCCCGAACGTGAAAGTATGGAAAAATACATCAACGAATCACCCACCGCAGGTCTCATTCGCCCCTCGTCATCTCCTGTGGCCGCTGGCTTCTTCTTCGTTGCCAAGAAAGACGAGCTTACGACCTTGTATTGATTATCGGGGCCTTAACAACATCACAGTGAAGAATAAATATCCACTCCCTCTGTTAAATTCTGCCTTCGAGCTCCTTCAGGGGGCCACCATCTTCACTAAGCTGGACCTGCGCAACGCCTACCATCTGGTAAGAATAAGGGAGGGGGATGAATGGAAAACAGCCTTTAACACTCACCTTGGTCATTTTGAATATTTGGTCATGCTGTTTGGTCTCAGCAATGCCCCAGCTATTTTTCAGGCCCTGGTAAACGACGTACTCCGGGACTTCATTAACCACTTCGTCTTCGTTTATCTAATTTTTATCGCCGTTTCATCCGCAACTATAGCCAGCTCGCTCTACCCCTGTCTCATCTCACCTCACCCAAGGTTCCCTTCCGCTGGGATGAACCGGCTCACCAAGCTTTCTCTTGCCTGAAGGAGCGCTTTGCCTCTGCACCCATCCTCATCCAACCCGATCTCAGTCAACCCTTCGTCGTAGAGGTGGACGCCTCGGACGCAGGAGTGGGGGCGGTGTTCTCCCAACGACAAGGCGGTAAGCTTTATCCTTGTGCTTAATTCTCTCATCGTCTCTCTCCTGCAGAGAAAAATTATGATGTGGGGAACCAAGAGCGATTGGCCATCAAGCTGGCCCTAGAGGAGTGGCGTCACTGGTTGGAGGGAACTGCCCAACCGTTCGTGGTTTGGACGAAACACAAAAACTTGGAATACATCCGGTCCGCGAAACGACTCAACGCCAGGCAAGCCAGGTGGGCTCTGTTTCTCACCAGATTCCAATTCACAATCACCTACAGACCCGGCTCTCGTAATGTCAAACCCGATGCCCTCTCACGTGAATTCGCCGCCTCTGAAGACGCTGCCCAGGACGCCCCCATTCTTCCTTCCACATGTGTTGCCGGGGCCCTAGCCTGGGAGATTGTGTCAGCTATTCGAGAGGCCCAACAAATGGAACTGGACCCTGGTACAGGTCCCCCGGGCCTACTCTTTGTTCCCTCTACTGTCAGATCACGAGTTTTGCTTTGGACTCACACGGCCAAGTTCACCTGCCACCCTGGGGTCCACTGCACCATTGCCTTCCTACAACGGTTTGCCTAGTGGCCGTCTTTAGCTAAGAACCACGTCAGTCAGCCATCCTCCGGCCTACTCCAACCTCTACCAACCCCTGGCTGCCCATGGTCACACATTGCAATGGACTTCATCACAGGCCTCCCCTCCTTACTATCATTGATCGTTTTTCGAAAGCTGCTCACTTTGTCGCCCTTCCCAAGTTCCCCACTGCTTTAGAGACAGCTCGACTCCTGACTAACCATGTGTTTCGCCTTCATGGGATCCCCACGGACATTGTCTCTGACAGGGGGCCACAGTTCACTTCACGGGTCTGGAAAGAATTCTGCAACGCCCTCGGAGCGCAGGTCAGTCTCTCCTCTGGTTTCCACCCTCGGACTAACGGCCAGACAGAACAGGCCAATCAGGAACTCGAGGCGGCCCTCCGGTGCTTGGCATCCACCAATCAGACAACTTGGAGTGAGCAACTCCCGTGGGTTAAGTATGCCCACAACAGTCTTACCTCCTCAGCCACCGGGCCACCCTTCTTTGCACAGCTGATTGCAATAAGCGCCTGGCGGACCGTCACCGGACCCCCGCACCTGCCTACACCCCAGGACAAAAGGTTTGGCTATCTACCAGATTTGTTCCGCTCCGGGCTTAGTCAAAGAAACTGTCTCCCACCTTCATTGGTCCGTTTGTTATAGACTCTCTGGTTAACCCGGTTTCTGTCAGTCTCAGATTGCCCCGAAATATGCGGATCCATAGCGTGTTTCATGTGTCTCAAGTGAAACCCTGCCTGTCCAGTCCTTTGTGCCCTCCTTCCAGGCCCCCGCAACCCGCCCGGGTCATCGATGGCCACCCGGCTTTCACTGTCTCTCGGATCATGGACGTCAAGTGCCGGGGGCGTAGCCTGCAGTATTTGGTGGACTGGGAGGGCTACGGGATGGAGGAGCGGTCCTGGATCCCGCAGGCTGCCCTGCTGGAAAAGAGGTGAGTGAAGGGGAAGCAGTGCATCATGGGAAGCCCCCAGCAGCCTAGGCCTATGGCAGCATGAATTCAACTTCGAATTTAACAGGGTGCCGATGAAGAGAAGCCAATGTGGGATAAATATGCTCTACTTTTATTATTAATAGTAGAAGTAGTAGTAACTTTATGTCACGGCCTGGGGGATCGGCGAGACGCTGATCGGCCTTTTTCTTTCTTTTCTCTCTCTCGCGCTCTCTCTCTCCTCCTCTCTGTCGCCGGGGCGGAACTCATTGTGGGTTCACGCCCTCGGCCCACACCCACGGAAAAGAACACACCTGATGCCCATCAAGGTGAACGGCATTTAAGCCAGGAGGTGACTGCTGGTCTTCGCTGGATCGTTGTCTACCACGCGTCAGTGAGAGTCAAGCTACAGCTCAAGATAAGTCAAGTGTCTTTTGTGAATATCGCACTCATTCCTGTTTCCTCATCTACAGACCCCCTGGATAACCTTTCCCGTGTGAATCTGTGTGTCAAGTGTGAAGAAAGGAACTGCAGTCGTGTATGTGGAGAGTTGGAGAGCGAGTGATTCCCCCCTTGGATTTCCCTGGAGCCCCGTCCCTCACATTGTTGTGTATAGCACTGCCCAGCACTCTCTGTATATACACCCGGTGAACTCTGTAAATAAATCCTTGTGTTCAGCTGATTCAGGACTCCCGCGTTTGAGTCCCCTGCATTGAACCTTAACACATTAAATCTAATTTCTTCTTGGCTTAAAACTTAAAACGAGAGTATGTTTGTTTCTCAGTTTGAATATTTGATGTTTTGTCTTCTACTATGTTTACATTCTGCAGCATCCACAGCTTCTTTGCCTTTTTGGAAACCAGGTTGCAATGGCAAATAGTTAACATTAATCCAAGGTTCTATATTCAGTGTGAGCGCCCACATCATGACAAGTTGATTGATTGATATAAGCACAGAGGAACGGTGCACCGGCACCTCTGTCAGCTAAACCTTCCTGCAGGTTCTCTGCATTCATGTGGTGCTTTCTCTCTGCCTGCCTACCAAACAGATATGCAATTGTAACAGAAAGTTGTCTTTTTCTTGTTTGGTTTATCTTGAGTTTTACAGTTTAATTTAACTGCCATTTCTTAATGACATTTCAGACAATGGAAACTTCTCACTGGACGCACTTTGATCTAACCTTCTCTTGTTTTGTAGCTGCCAATTAGTTTTATTTCTTTTTTTAGATCCACAGTCAGCTGCTTGAATAAACCCCATGGTTTTTGGTTGTTACCACAATACCCTTGAAGTGTCACTCTTAGACTTTCTATTCTGTTGTGTCCTTCAATTAACAAAAGAAGAATAATTTCACATCAGCATTTAAAGAAGCCCTACTGGAATTGCTCTATTTATTAGCTGTTGGTTTTTTTTAGCCTAGACAAGCTCAAAAATTCATAAAATTATTTACATTCGTCAGGTCTGATGAAAAATTACATATTTTAATTGTGTCACACGTGTGGGGCAAAATGGCTCTGGAGCGCCACCTATGAGTTGTTAAATGAAGTCGTGAGCCATATTAAATTGTGCAGCTTTTGAGTTTTCATGAGAGGGCGTGGCCGTGACGCCACAGCGAATTTTGATCATTTACATTTGCTCTCATTCCCACATATGTTTGGTTCAATCTGGACCAAACTTCTCCGCCCCAAACACATTTTAACTGCCATATTTGACACTGGTGACAGCGCCACCTAGTGGGAACAGGAAATGTCATGTTTTACACTTTGGGATACAGCGTAGAGGTGGATGACCCCAGCAACCTCAAATTTGTCCAGGAAAGCCTGAAGGAGTTGGTCTTGTGTTACATTGAAAACTGTAACACAAAACTGTCTGTTGCTGGCAGGACGATGAATTTCAATGTTCCACCATGAAGAACAAAACTGCTGTAACTCAAAGAAATCCTGTCCAACCGCTGCCAAACTTCGCAGACATGATACGAGTCCCACCCTGAACACACTGATATGCCCATTGTCAGTATTAGTTAAAGCGCTACCTAGAGTCAACACGAAATGTCATGTCTTATACTTGCATGTGCTGCTCTTCACAGGTTGAGCACATCCACCTCAAAAGTGGTGAGAATATCAGGACATTATGATGCTTCAGTGTGAAAATTGTGAGTTTATATTGAACGGCACACTCTGGTGGTATGGCGATTCACCATGAAACAGGAAGTAATTTTGAGGGACTTGGAAAACTCAAAAACTCATGAAATCTAGCACCGAGCTCCATTGTGATGATTTAGCTGCTGTAGCTTATCTATTTTTATCTATCTATGTTGTGCATTCAGAGACGCTCTTCTGCCACCTTTGGTCATATCATTTGGTTATCAGAGCTACTGCTTCCTGTATATTCTGGCCATTTTTCCTTTCACCTCTGGTATCAACAAGGCATTTTCCTCAGAGAACTGCAATATTTTCTTCTTTTTTTCTCAGTGTAAACTCTAAAGATGGATTTGTGGGGAAAATGCCAGTAGATCCACAGTTTCTGAAATAGTCAGACTAGACACCAACAACCATGCCAGATTCAAAATCACTGAAATGTACTTTCTTCCTTATTTTGTTGCTCAGTTTGAACTTCAGCAGGCCATCTGTATGTCTAAACAAATGATTGTGCTGCCATGTTATTGGTTAACTGTACATGTGTTTAATGAGCAGTTGAACATATACTATATACCACTTCTTTTAGTGGCCAGTTAGTGTAGTTTAGCCTTCTGTTGCTGTGTGGTTTTGCTTAGCTGTCAGCATGACAAAGTATACCGTCTTCCATCTTAAGTATGGCCCCTGTTCTGTTATTATCTAATGCGTTAATTAGTTGCTTGTTTTACTCTGTGCTGGTCTTTTTTATCGCTGTTGTTGGTTTTTGTGGCTGGGACAAGCAGCTATTCTGCCCTTTATTCCAGAGAACATTTCTACATACATACATAGCACCATAAAACGGAAACAAGTTCTAATATACCTGGAAAAATATGTTGAATCGGTGACTTTTTAAGGCAAAATTTGACAGCAAAAGTCAGATTATGTCTTGTAATTTTGTTCAAAAAGCTTTATCTATAATTTTGTCTTAAGCTATCAAACGAAATGCAGAAAGGTAGATTGCGATGAAAGGGCTGCTTCAGCCCAGCTGGCAGTGCAAGTGCACCATCACATCTTACTCAGCTTTTATCCAAGTATTCCAAACAGCTGAATAACTCGTCTGTAGTGACAGTGAGTTCAGTTAAACCTCAGTCTAGTGGTGTTGCTCTGGGTTTGGAAAGCCACTATTAATCAACTGGTTCAGAGACAATTGAAGAGGATTAAAAGTGCTATTCTTTCTTTTCTAAATTCCACAAGTCAAATATCAGTATAGTTTATGTGTCTTAAATTACAGTAGAGTACAATGATGGTTGCTAACCAAGGCTGCATCTGAAATCCCTTAGTAGGCTATAACAATATGAGAGATGTTGGAAATCTTGGTAGGAACCCAAGAGTGTGCAAAGTGCATACTATTACAGTATGCATTAGGATTTAGGCTCTTCAATAGATGATTATGAGCTAGGATATTAGACCCAGCTGCTTACTTAAGTATCCATAAAGCCATAGTAAGACATTTTAAAATAATAGACAACTGAATATTAAACATAAAAGCATAATAAAATTCCTCAGTTGTCAAACTGCTGCTATAACTGCAGTCCAGACCACACATGTTTGGGTAATTACACATCTTTATATTTAATGATCTGTATTTTGGTACGAATGCAAAAAAAACAGTGATTACTACAAAAAACCTAACCAGCTTTGATTGAATCGTTTAATACACTCTTTTAACACATAGTGACGAAACTTTAGCTGTCAAATTCAACAGGTTACTCAAACTAAGCTGTCATCTTAATATTTTGTGGAAAAGAAAACAGACAAAACACAGTTAATAACACATGCCCTTTACCAGGCTTTCACTGTTACCACATAACAGTCATCTCTTACTTTGGAGTCTTGCTTGCCTTTTAGTTTAGCTGCTCAGCTGAACTGAGTTCAAGTGCTTAATTTGACCAGTGGAGAACTTCTCACCTCTAGACCCTTGGTTGCTTTAGCTGTTTCTCTTGGATAATTATCCCTGAGTTGTGAAATATCATGAGCTTTTCTTCTTTCTCCACACTTTCTTCTTTCCATCATTTTGAAGTTTTATTTTTCTTTAATCAGTCTGTAGAACTTTTCGTTCGGTGGGCTCTCTTTTGAGTATATTTTTGAAAGCCAACTTTCTGGGATTTCTATCTTGCAGTGAATCTTCAGAGGCTCTGGTCATGAAGCAGTCTTCTAACCCACTAACAAAGAAGCATGCACACTTACGTCTTTAGTTGCTGTGCAGCCTTAGAGAGTTTTTTATCTTCCCCCATCTAAGTTATCTCCCTCTCGACCACAAAACCTGTGTGCACGGGCTTTTTTTTTTTTAAATCTTTCTTTTTTTTTTAACTAGAACTTTTTTTAATCTTCTTCACTGACATGGTTACATCTCTAATATTCTTACTAGTTTATCTCTATGGGCAGGATGTAGATAAGGTCATCTACTACCATATTTGGTATACTAATACCACATTTACTTGAGGAAAAGGTACGAATGGTTGCATGAGGCATAAAGTGTTTTGAGTGCTCAGGTAGAGTAGAAAAACATTTTAAAGGCACCAGTCTATTTAGTTTATGATATTATTTTTCAATTATTAGACATAATTTTAAAACAGTACTAACACGGAATAAAGTACATCCAAAAATCCATGAACATGCAAAGCTCTAACTGAAGTCTGGTAAACAAAGAGGTTTCTTGTTTCTGCTGCTTTTATATCTGTAGCCTTGTAATGGCTGCATGTTGTCCATTTACTGTAAACTGAGTTATTTCCTTTCATAATTCCCTCTATGGTCCCCTGCTGTGGCACAGCACTCACAGACTAATTTAGCAGCTCTATAGTAAATACAGACAGAGTGATTCATCTAAAGAAAAAGGAGACAGGGTTGTTTATGGTTTCAGCAAAAAACTTTTAACTGTAATATCACAGAATGAAATGCTGTATTTTGAATACTCTTAAGTGAGTCTCGTGATGAGACATACCCTGGAGAAGTGGAGGAATTAGTAAATTTGATTTAGTCTAATGGAATCAAAAGTCAATTTCAGAATTGATGTCACAGGGTTTGGATGTAATAGATGGGCTATTTTTATCAGTACCTCTGACACAGGCTCTTCAGACTCTGGATCCAGAGCAATGTACAATGCAGCACATTTGACTCTTTTGAAAAGCACTCATTTACATTTAAAAAACTTTTGGTGTCTTGATGTTGTTTTTCTGAATGTTTATTCGGGTCAAAATATGTTTTACTTAACCTATTGTAATTTTTTAATGTTTATTGTTTGCTACACATACTTCATTTCAAATAAGAGGCAAGTTTTCTTCATAAATCTAACTGTTGTGTGATTTCTGGCCTCTCATCAAAAAAGAGACGAGATTGCCCTCTAAATGGTCCCCCTGCCTGTGGCAGCAGCAGACTCACAGACTAATTTCAGAGCGTCTATAGTAAATACAGACAGAGTGATTCATCTAAAGAAAAAGGAGACAGGGTTGTTTATGGTTTCAGCAAAAAACTTTTAACTGTAATATCACAGAATGAAATGCTGTATTTTGAATACTCTTAAGTGAGTCTCGTGATGAGACATACCCTGGAGAAGTGGAGGAATTAGTAAATTTGATTTAGTCTAATGGAATCAAAAGTCAATTTCAGAATTGATGTCACAGGGTTTGGATGTAATAGATGGGCTATTTTTATCAGTACCTCTGACACAGGCTCTTCAGACTCTGGATCCAGAGCAATGTACAATGCAGCACATTTGACTCTTTTGAAAAGCACTCATTTACATTTAAAAAACTTTTGGTGTCTTGATGTTGTTTTTCTGAATGTTTATTCGGGTCAAAATATGTTTTACTTAACCTATTGTAATTTTTTTTTTGTTGTTATCAAGAGCTAAAGCAAAGGATTTCCTCAAATATTCCTGTGTCTGTTCCTTCTTTCTGTGGCTGTGTGAGATTCCGGTGTACATCCATTTCTTTGATTTAACCACTCGTGGATCTCTGCACTTTACTATCATGCTCTCATCCTTTTTGAAAATAAAAATAAAAGTAATGTTTATATCTTCACCGTAGACCGCTTCACCATTTTGCCTCCCACCCACCCACCCACAAACTGAAATTAGCTGATTGTGTTATGAGGGAAGAAAAAAGCATGTTTATTTAATTCCTTCCCCCCCCGCCCCCCCCCCCCGGTGTGCAGGCAGACAACTGAAGAACCTTTGTAACAGAAGTACATAATTGTAACTGCAGTTTAATTGTAGAATTTAGTATTTTTTGTTATATTACTGCATTGCTAAAAAATGTAATGTGATTACAGTAATGCGTTACTTTAAAACAGATTGATTATAGATTGCAGCTGGTCCAAAGTAAAGGCCAGTGAATTAAAAATGGAAGGACAGGTGGTATAATTTAATAACAGTACTGTTAAGTTCTTAAATCCTCTTTGTTTTAATCTGGACCTCGGGACAACTAGGATGAAGTGGGAATGTGGAAACTTAAAACATCAGAGAGGTAAGGAAGTACAAGCCCATGCAATAAAATCTTAATATCAATCTTAAGCCTGACTGGAATTCAGTGTAAGGAAGTCAATATAGGCGATACGTAGGCCTGCTTGCATATGCCAGATAAGTTGGGTAACTGCATTTTTGGACCAACTGCAGTCAACCAAGCAACAACAGCCTGCCATCTAAATAAAGACTGTTAAAACTGGCTCAATGAAGCGACATGACGGCATGAATAAGCTTTTCACAATCTTCTAGGAAAGAAACAGCTTGACCTTCACAAGTATCCAAAACTCAAAAAAAGTTAGTTTTACTTGTTTATAAAGATTAAAGTACCTTCAAAGATCATTCCCAGGTTCTTTACATTGGGGAGTCTCCATCTTTAAAGGCCAGGGGTTGCCAGTGTTATGGAAGTCCAAACAACATGACTTTTATTTCTGATCATTTAAACTATGACAGTTTAGCTTTTTAGCAGGCAGTGATAAGGCCTGTCAGAGGTGTCATAGTTTAAACAGAGAAATCTACGGCGAACACACCAACATGTAC
>NW_024582519.1:1044277-1045841 GCF_018398535.1 Haplochromis burtoni | reverse complement strand
TTTAATGTTTATTGTTTGCTACACATACTTCATTTCAAATAAGAGGCAAGTTTTCTTCATAAATCTAACTGTTGTGTGATTTCTGGCCTCTCATCATGATTTATGGTTAAAGTCACCAACTGTTATGGTGACTGTTGTATAATGTATGAAATACACATTTTTTTCTGTATATTGTTTTTTTACTGTATAGATGTTAAATGTTAACTGAGAACTGGGTGCAGGTTTTTGTAAGATTTTCTTTAATAATAGTTCTCTGTGAAACACGACAGACTTTCACGCTGTCACTTTGTTTTGTGAATTACCATCCAAACCCTCCCTTTAACTGAAGCGCTTTTAAAATTTCACGTTCTTAGTCGACCTTGAAGAAAATATTTCTCTGCTTTATTTGATCAAGATAGGTTGAAAAGGAATAGTAAAGGCGCAGATCACAAAAAGCTTACATTTTTTATGGTGAAAGCATTCTTTTCTTTCTCTCCCTGCTTTCTTGCAGATGAGTTTGTGACAAATGCTCATTAAAACCTGTCTTTTTTTTTTTTTATGCTGCTCTTTAAAATGCCAGCGACAGTCACCTTGACAGCACCATTGCCTCTCCAGTGTTGTTGGAAAATGCCTGGTTTTGAATTTGTTTTCAGTGGGTGGTAATCACAGTGTCTGTAAATTTGTCTTTATAAATTGAGGTTTACTATATCCTGGATGCCCCCCTGTAATATATTAGAAGGTGTTTTACAGCATAAAAATACCAGTTACACACAAAAACACTTAGTCATCCTTTTTCACTTCACTATGTTAGAAGTACATCTAAACCAGGGGTGTCAAACTTAATGCTTGGGGGGCAGACTCGGCAAACAGTCCCATCCCACCTTGGAAAATGTGAATGTGACCCTATTGTTATAGCTTTTCCTTTTGATAAACAGCGCAGCCCAATTGCTATTTATGGTACAACAAAATAATAATATAACAGATAAACAAATAAATGACAGAAAAGTTCCCTTTTTTTTTATCTGCTATAGAAATTTCTGTTTAAAAAATGGGAGAAAAAAGCAGAAGTTTTTTTGTAAATTAACAAAAACTGTATATTTTGAACTACCAGAACTTTTTTCTCCAATTTTACAAATTTATCATGTCGTTCCGGCCCACATAAGATCAAAGCGATTAGTACTCTAAGCGATCGGTGTGAGAACCAGGCAGAACACTTACATTCTCTTCCACTAGAGGGCAGTACACCTACCAGCAGTGTTGCTAGCTTAGCGACTTTGTTGCTATATTTTGCGAGTTTTCAGACCCCTTAGCGACTTTTTTTTCTAAAAAAAAAAGTCGCTAAAAAAAGACGTGAAAGCGCGTATCGCTTTTACTCTCAACAAGCAGCGGGTGCTGTAATGCAGTCAGTTATTCTTTTACTCTTTTACTCTTATGCTGTTTTGTGGATCACAAGGTTTAAAACTACTTATAAACACACACACAAAGTAACTCCACCAGAGTGCCTATTTCGGGTCACTTTTGCCGGTCCAAGGAGCAGGGTTGGAATTGTGACATTAAAAAAAAACAATAATTGCTAAAAGAAATT
>NW_024582519.1:1039605-1044257 GCF_018398535.1 Haplochromis burtoni | reverse complement strand
TTTTTTACTCACTTTATGTCTCTTCCACGATGTTATTTCTCTCTCCAACAACATAGGTTACAATTAGATTAGCATGACCAATTATGCAAATTGGGCGATGATGTCATTTAGCGACTTCTAGCGACTTTTAGGACAACCAATAGCAATTTTCGTTACTGAGGAGTTGGCAACACTGCCTACCAGCTCTAATTAAATGGGTCGCCAACTGCCAGTAAAATAGACGAAGAAGAAATTACACGCTAGCCATGTTCTGAGAAGTGGCAGGGCGTTATAGGGCATTAAATATTTGAAAAGAAAAAGTAGTCAATCTGTCCTGGAGAAAATTCCGACCCACATGAAGACCCTAGTTTGGTGGTGTGCCGTGTGATTTTTCTAATGTGAAATATGTGCCGTGGCTCCAAAAGGTTGGGAAACACTGGCCTAAACATTATATTCAGGCTGATGTAGATACCGCATGAAGATATGCCTTTTTCATAAAGTTTCACCCACTGAATCATATTGTCCATACGTCTTAGGTTATATTTTTTGTTTTGTTCTTTTGCACACTGATGTAAGGTGACCACACATTGCATGCCCGAATTGTGCTGCACAGATAAAATGCAGCTTTTGGATCTCATCCAGGGAGGTTCACAAACTTTTGTCATTACTGTTCTTGAGTGCATACAAATGCTAATTAATACATAATTTCAGAGCCATATGGTGTAATTTACCGAGCTGGATGGTTTTGAGCTTTCATGTGAAGCAGCTGTGAACATTAGAGTCACATCCTTTGTGTTTTTGTTCAATGTGCTGAAAAACTATAACAGCAGACGTTAGCATTCTTCCATCTCCAGACCTCACATAACATGCTTTGAAATATTCAGGAAAAACCAAGAAGCTTTGTTGCTGTTTGACTTCACTGCTGTGCATCTGACTCTACCAAGGAGATCACAAGGTTGTCTTAGTGGATTCGTGTTTATCATTTTAGTTGTGATCATCGCTGGCATCAGCGAGTGTTCTTAGTGCATCTTATAGTATGCTAGAGAGAGCTGCTGTTCGGAACCATTCATTCAACCTGATTTGCTGTACAGAAGTCGTGAGATAAAAATTCTTCTTGTCCTTGAAAGAAATGAGTGCTGAGTGACAGGCTGCTTTTGATGCCAGAAATGAAAGCCATCATAAAGCTGATATCTCACTGCCGGGGGGGAGTTTGTCTTGCCTTGCTGCCATTTTAATTGACTGCTGAGGCAGCAATTTTAGTACAGTGCTGTGTAAAAGTCCTGAACCAACCCTCATTGTTTATATTCTGCAAGGAAAATGGGCAGAGGTGGCAAAAGTACAGACATTCTGTACTTAAGTATAAGTACAGATACTAGTAAAAGTTGTAGAAGTTGAAGTTGAAGCCTATACTTTTACTCAAGTGAAAGTAAACGTATAGGCTGTGAAATGTACTCAAAGTACAGAAACCAAAAAGTACTTCTTTGGAGGACGTTTCTACCTGCTATTTTTGTGCAGCAAAACCTGAGCCTTGTCCAATATTTATATAATAATAAAATAATAATAAAGTTTTATTCTAATAAATGTACCCAGCTTACATCAGGTACGTGGAACAGAGAAAAAAAGGAAAATAAAAAAAGTAGTTCTTTTTAAAAGAAAAGTAAAAAGTTCCCAAAAAATAACTACTCAAGCAAAGATACCTGAAAATTCTTCTTCTGTTTGGTTATGACCACTTTTATTCTTCAACACAGCCTGAACTCTCTTAGGAAAACTTTCTTGTTTCGTCAGGAATAACTCTCCAGTCTTCTTGAAGGACATTCAAAGCTCTCCTTGGGATGTTGGCTGTGTGTAGCTCGGACTCTGGGGAGGCCAGTCCATGACTGTTGGGTTTTTCTATTGCATGTTAGATCAAAAAAATGACAGAACTTTTCTGTGTTCATAATTTAACACCACTGGCTGAACTGCAGCCCTAAATCCTAACAGAGGCTCCACTCTGTTTTCCACGTGGCTAACGACACCGCTCTCCTGACCTCCTTCATACATATTGACGACAATTTGGACAATTTTAATTTTGGATTCATTACTCCATAAGACCTGTTTCCACTGATTTTCATTCTTGATCCTGTGATTTAATACACTTCAGGCTTTTCTCCCTGCTTCCCTTCCTTAATGGTTTCTTGACAGACACCCTTCTACTGACACCATTTTTGATGAGGCTTCAGTGAACGGTAGATGGATCTCCTGAAGGGCCTAATGAATCTTTAAGGTCCTGTGTCAGGTCTTTGCTGGATTTATTTTCCTATGTCCTAAGGACATGCATTTCAGATGACTGAAAGACATCAGTTATATATATATCATTTTCAGGGTTTTTTTTTTAGACCTGCCACTTCTTCTTTTATCCTCCACTTGTCCAGTTTCTTCAAATTATTTTAGGACACACTGCACAGCATGCCAAGATATGCCTGATTTTCAGCTAATAGATCTATGTGACTCACCTTGTTGGTGCGAAAATACAATTTATTCCTGGCAATTTATGTTTTGCAGATTCAACTAAAGAAATGGGAACAAAGTGTTTTAGTAACAGGCTGCAGGCACTTAAAAATATAATTTAAAAGATGTCTGTTATGTCTCGACACGACACTGGTTCGTTCCTTGAGTCAGATGTCCTTTCTCATAGGTGAGTTTGTTTTGGGGGTTTGAGGTCTTGATGCATAAAGTAAGACTTCTTGATTAAGGTTTAATATTTAAGAGTATTTTGGAAATATATTGAAATAATAAACATGACAACACATCGATTGAGCTTTCAAATGTCATGTTATCTTTATCATATCGAATGTGACATATTTGTTTAATCTAAGTTTTGTGTGTGTTTTTAGAATCACTGGAAGCTAAAACTCAATGAATTAGTCCTAACATGCAGCACGTGTAGCTGCTTGGGTCTTTTGTGATGTTGTTTTGCATTTTCACATATGAATTTTAATATATAAAGCTACCTTGGCTGTTTTCTCCTTTCTTTTTATATAGTTTATTGTTGTTATGTTATTATTATTATAATACAATATAGTTTATTTATATTATATTATTGTTGCCTTGTACTGTCAGTATTTTCTACAGTCTAATGTCATGTTTTGACCCACTGTCATGTGATTTGTGCCACTTCACTTTATATCCTAAAGGAAAATCTTCCCCTCTCATCTTTCATCCCCTTCTCCTCCCTTCTATCCTCTCGTCTCCTGTTTCTCTCCATCCTCTATGCTCCCTGTCGGCTCTCCCTTCCTCCCTGTCTTCCTCTGTGTAGCCTGTAATGATCTGGTGGCCTCAGGCAGAGACAGGAAGCCCAATGCTTTGGTCCAGGTGGCTGTCATAGATCCCCACAAGCAGCACCTCGTGTCTCACGCCTGCACAGAGATAGTTGAGGTAAGGCATCACATGCACACGCACCATCCTCTTGCTTGTCTCCGGCCTATGATGTTTGTTGTTTTGCCATATCTCTGGGTCACCAAGTCTCCGTTGGTATTCTCTCCATCGCTGTCTGTCCTCCTTTCTATCAACCTTGCTTTTCCATCTGACTCACTGAACTGGAACAGACAATGAGCCCTAACCTTCTATTTCTAGTGACAGCTGAGTCCAGACATTCACATGAGTGACTGTGTTGCGTGTCAATCATGCATTTACAGTACATATACAGTATGCGTTTGTGGGTTTAATTGTGTGTGGGTAAAACAGTGAGAGTGTTTTGCGCTCTTTGACCTCTTTAAATTCTTCTTCTTTTACTTCCACCGTGACAGTGTTGTTGCTGAGACAGCAGCCACATGAGTGTTTTCTGGGCAGCAACAGCTGCCCCCGTCCCACTTTGGAACACCCACCTACACACATGTGCAGAGGCCAACACACACACACAGTCCTTTTTTTCTCTTCTCCTTCCTCATATGAGGGCAAAGTTTCCAGGCGCATAGAAAGGAGACACTATTTCCCTCCTAATCCAGTAAAGCTAAATTAGCATAACCGTCTCTTTCAAAGACTGATTTCAACTGCTTTTCCCCTCAGTCAAGGGAGCAGCAGAGTATGTGTGTTTGTGCATGTGTGAGTGGAAAGACAGGATGTGGTAGGACACTGTATGCTGGCTCAGCCAGCTCTGCAGACACTCTGAAGGCTGCTGGAGTTTTGATTTCATGGCTGTAATGTTAAGGATTTGGAGTATGATCTGAGGATATGAACTGCTTTTGTCTTCACACAAAAAAAAGGGTACGTACCCATTCATTGTGATTTAATGAGTGTGTTTTAAAAGAGAGGTTTGCACCCTTACAGAGAGTCTGGTAGATTTGCTGTCCGTATATTCACTTTATTAGTCTGGATTGTGTCATAAAAGTGAACATTTCTTCTGTTACATAAACCAGTGTATTTAGCATTTCCCCCCAGAAACCGGATCAATCAGAAAACCAATATTAGTGTTATTTGGACTCAGACTTGAAGCCAAACTGAGAAGAGAATATGTCTTGTTGAAATAATCTTTGATTGAAGTTTTAATGGAGCAAGGGATTCTTGCCTGTAGGCTCTCACACTTAATACAGAAACAAATGTTTATTAACTTGTATGACCAAAGGCAGACCTGTGTGTGTGTGTGTGTGTGTGTGTGTGTGTGTGTGTGTGTGTGTGTGTGTGTGTGTGTGTGTGTG
>NW_024582519.1:1000065-1039585 GCF_018398535.1 Haplochromis burtoni | reverse complement strand
GTGTGTGTGTGTGTGTGTGTGTGTGTGTGTGTGTGTGTGTGTGTGTGTGTGTGTGTGTGTGTGTGCAGGCGTGCAGGCACCGGGGAGCTTACTCTATGTGTATTATTTGAAGACAGCACTTGTGTTTTCACTGTTGTCACATTCCCAGGATGCTTTCTCTCAACAGCTGCTGTCGGCTTTGCGAGCGCCGGGCCTGGCTGGCTGTGTGAAGTCTTGCTCGTGTAATATGTGTGCTATCATGCTGTATGTGATAGAAAGATTTCATTTAGAAGATAAATGATAGAGCATGCCAGGTGCTACAAAGCCTCTCTGGTCCCGCCCGTCAATCGTACTCAGGTCAGGGGGAAAATGTTCTTTGTTTTATGAAAGCTATATGATCACTCTTTATGTCTCACCACTCACATGTTTCAGAGGAAGTAAGAACAGGGACTCGCAAAACACAAGAGGAACAATTCCAGGTGTTTTTAAGAGCTCTTTGGAGCCGTTGTTGGGATTACTACTCAAGAAAAGTAATGGATTACATTACTCATGTTTCTTAAAAAGAATGCAGCACATTACTTAATTACTTGCCAGAGAGGTCATTTGTTACACTAGTCACTACATTACTTTCTTGTTACTCTATAAATTCACCTGAAACCCATTGTCTCATAATTAGCATTTAACTATATAAACTTACAGGATACATTCCCACACACCAACACAAATCCCTATCCTAATGATGACATGCATACGATTTTTTCATTTAGTTTTTAAGTATGAACACAAAGCAAAGATTAAAACCAGCACAAAAAGACTTTAAAGCGATCGCCACAGTGAGTCTTCTTTAGAAACATGAACAGGTGTAAATGGAGGCCCCAACGTGACTGCTCATCACTGCTTTTGTTACCTGTTGAAGATCAGGCTGTCCGATGGTCTGGGGTCAGCATTCACTCAGCTTGAACATTACTCTGGGTTCTTGACTAGCTTAGCGTTAGCATGCTGGTGCAGATGCTTGCAAAGAGGCGAAGTTGTGTTAGCAGCATAACGCGGCTTCTGTCTGTCCTGCATGCAGTTTCCACTTTACCGTCGCACTCATGTCTTTTTTAGTGCATGTTTGTTTGGTGCACCTTTGTAAGTAATGACATATTTGTAACTGTAATGCAGTTACTGCTGAAAAAATGCAGTGTGTTTACAGTAACACGTGACTTTGTATCTCATTACTCCCAACACTGTATATAACTTAAAGAGACAAAGTCACAAAAAGAACAAAAATATTGCAACCTGAAACAATAGGAAGACAAAAAGTGGGCTCAAGTGGATTGCATTGTTTTATTTACATCCCAACATTTTTGTAACTGGGGTTGTAGTACAGAACCGGGACTCGGTATTTTAACTTGACCCATTTTGTCTCCATAAGCAGGTTTATGTCTCAGTGCGGATACTGCAGCTTAACCTGCGGTTGGTAAAACAGAAAAGCGACAAGTGACAGCTTAAATGCTGAAAAAATGGTTTTTGGTCACATTGTATTTGAAGCTACCAACACACACATACAGACACAGAAAAATGCCATCTGGTATTTTACCAAATGTTCAGAGAAAGGAGATGTCCTTTTTGTAGAAATTGTAAGTCCTTTGTTTTCCACATGTGCATGCTTTCTCTGTGCTGAGCCTGACACAAGAGACAGAAATTGGGATGGAAAAAGTTGCATTTTCTGCCAATCCCTAATACTTCTGTGTAGGAAAATCCCTTTCCTTAAACATGGGCAATGGGTCCAGAAGTGGTGGTACTTGAGGGGATTTGACGTCATGCAAAGGCAGGGGATAAAACAGCCTTTGATGTCAGGCTAGTCAAGCAAAGAACCCCTGCCTGGAACAAGTCCAAAAGTCTACTCTCTCTGTGTATATGTAATTATGAATGGTCAAGGAAACTCGACCCAGAGTACTTGCACTTCCCCCTCTGCCCAATCGCGCACAAACACACACACACCCTCTTAATGGCCTAAATTGGTTATTCCACAGAGATTTGCAACCCAGACTGACAAAAAGACAAGAGAGGGCCAGCTGTCTCCCATAGCATATGTTGATCACTTGTATGACAGCCCGGCTCACTTCTTTGTGTAAATGGAGACAGCATTACCACTTTAGCTCATCTCAGCCCATCAGCAGCTCTAAGAAGATTCAGCTGTAGCCGAGGCTGCCAAGCATGCTGGTAAGTCTGAATGAGGCATATTCAGCGTGCCAGAGAGGGAGGTGTAACGGATTATGTCTGTGTACCTGCACATTCTCGAGTATAATGGTCAAGTCTGTCTTTTTTGTCAGTGTATAGTACAGATAAGATCCCCATTTGCTCTGGGCTCAAAGCAGTGCATTGATTCCACTGCGTGTGTACCTACTGTGCTCAATCAGGCTGTGTGTTTAGAGCGTCGGTGTACACAAACCACACAGCTTCATGGCTGGGTGGCAAAATGGCACCAGGCGTCAAGACTAATATTACCGCGTCTAGAGACATGAAATCAGAAGCAATAGACTTGTTTTATTTCCCCTCTGTCAGCCCGGCGTAGATTTCTGAAGGATCAGCGGGGTTAGTGGTGTGGTGAGGAAGTGGTTTTTGCGCGTTCTGTCTGTGTGTGTGTGTGTGTGTGTGTATGTGTGTGAGCGTGCAGTTAAACACATAATTCTGTCCTTGTGTGTTAAGCGCACTGCTGTTTTTAGGGAGACTTCAGAGTCTGGCTCTCCGAGCTCCGAAAACCCTGGATTGTCTAAGGCTCTTCGGCTGATGTGTCAATCTCAGCTGAGCTACAGAAAAGCAGATGAAGCATTCATTCAATGTTGACTTTTTTAAAAAACTCATTCCGAAGAAATAACAAACTATCGTGTTTAGGTGATGGATGAAAACACCTGAACACACGCGGCAGAAGAATCTCAGCAGAGTATTTAACCACAACACCTGTGGTTTGATTACTTGGTTTGAGGGCCTTTGTTCATATCATACCCTTCATTCTCTGCTTCGTTTTCCTCTCTCTATACACTATAAACTGACATAATTAACTGCTTTTGAAATATTGCCTATTTAAAAAAATCTGTGGTATGTCAAAGTGCTGAAGTAACTCTTTTCATCTTCTAGCGGCCTTGCACCCACCAACCTCCTTGTAATAAGGTCTGTGCAATAAATCGCTGTTATAATTTATCCGCTTGCCAGGAAATCATATTTTGATGGTACGTGCTGTGATCAAAAAAAAAAAAAAAAAGCAGAAACCTAATTTCAATTTGTGAGCTATCCACTCCATAGCTGCCTCCTTTTGCGGCTTCCACTGATTTTGCTTCATTTGGATTATTCTCTTGAAGTCTTCCTCTGCACGCTGTGCCTGTCTCATATCAGTGATGCACACTGTATCTCATCCACAATGTTAAAATGCTCACCCTTCGACTGCAGTTTGATTTTGGGGGAGAGGACAGTTGAAGGGAAGCATATCTGGCAGCACAGGGTGGGTAGTTAGTAGGGGTGCAACGATACACAAAATTCATGGTTCGGTTCAATACTTTGGTGTCACGGTTCGAATGTTTTTTTGATACAAAAAAATGTTCATGCCTTTTTAATTTGTCATTTATTAAAATAACTCAAAAGTACAGTTTTTAAATGTAATGTTGCTGAAACAACAAAATAATAAAAAATAAATTAATTTATCTGATCGAGAAATTGCTCATCTTTGGAAAAGAGAGTTTATTACAGAGAAATGGCTCTTTCCAAAATAAAAGCTATACTATACGCTTCTTCTGGGCTATATTCTCAGCAGCATATTAAACATATCAGGTCCCCATAAGGAGAATCATGTGCTAACGGCTGTCTAAATGACTCGGGTAAAGTTTGTAGCATGCGTGCTTGTTTTTGTCTGCTTCCACTTGTCTTTGCACTAGGATGATGTCGGAGTAAATGTGCAGTCATATTCGTTGTGTTCCCACTAGTGCTCTCAGCGTTAATCTCGTTGAAATGACATTAACGCCATAACGCAGAAAATCTCCGTTAACAAGTTACCGCGGATCGCCCCGTGCGTGGGGCTGGATGGCGTCAACACGTTAACAAGCTAACTGCGCTAACGCACTAGTTCCCACCAATTGAGCATTGCGTGGCACATCCAACATACTGTTTTACTTTTGTCCATGAGGCGCTTACCATCAGGGTCATGCTTCACATGAAAACCAAGATAGTTCCAAAGGCCAGATCTGAATGAGGGTGGGGGAGGTTCAATTTCGGGTAGCGTTGAGGCAGTTGCCATGTTGCAACGAGCTTAGCTTCTGTCTTGCTAGCTTGCGCTGCGCTCAGTGGATCTGCGCTCGACAGTGCAGCTAGGCGGAGTAGTCGAACGCAGATCCACTGAGCGCTCAACACAGACAGCATCGTCAGAAGAAAAGTTGATAAAATTAATTAAACATTTTGTATTGTTCGATACAAATGCGTACCGAACCGAAAGCACTGTATCGAACAGTTCAATATCGATACGAGTATTGTTGCACCCCTAGTAGTTAGCTAAAAAGATTCTTCTAGTTTAGCCAAAAAGTCCTAGCCTTTTCAGTGCTCTGCGATGTCAAGGCGAAGCTGCGTCGACACTCTGACACAAGGAGAAAATTCAGTGTAAAAAATAAAGACAAGCACTGTTCACTTGTCACGCTCTTGATCTTGAAGCTCTGCCTTTAAGTTTGGACACTAGAGCTCTTGGACTGCTGTTTAGCATCTGGGTCGCTGAGCTGAGCCAGGCCCAGCTCTCATCATAAGTAATGATTCTAGACATGAAGGTTGGGTCATTCTGGCATGGAAGTTGCTGCAAAACTGCAAATGCGCAAGGGCAAGTAGTCAGACGTGATGGACGGGTCTTCTTTATAAAAATTGTGGAAGCACTGGAAATGGTGCAGAGCCCACAAAGAAAATGACCTTGAAGGAATAAGTGGCCAGCTTTTAATTAAGATGCTTTTTTTGCTTCCATGCGTATAGTTGCAGATTTTTTTTCATTGCACAATCTATAACCACTATAACTATGTAACAGCTGCACAAAACAGTTCAGTAGTGTGTATCACCCAGTCTTATTTTTTATGCTGTGCTTTTTTTTTTCAAACTTAAGGGTGTGTTCAGACATTCACGCATAGCTGCCAGTCTGTCTGTATCAGTCTCATTACCAGTCCCCAATCTGTCCCCACACGGTCCCAAAGGGCTGCGTTCGAGAGACGCCCATCAGAGCTGTGCGAGGGAACAGGAAACCCCCAGTGTAAACAGAATGCTTTGAATTGGTTCAAATAGACAACAGCAAGTAGTTAAACACTTTTTGAGACTTCTCAGGAAAGCCCCTCAGCTCCTGGAACAATACGCTTTATTCCTGGAGTTGGAGGGAATAAAATGTGTTGCTCTGTTTGTCAGCAGGAATACGAGGGGGGGGGGCAAAAGTCAACTATAAATTTTGTGTGAAGATTTGAATCACTTCTTTAAAACACAAAATGTAATATAGAGCACTGGCTTTACTAGAGGGCTAGTCTCTGAATGCCAATCAGGTTTTTAGTAGAATTTATTGCAGATTGCAATAAAAAAAAGTTCTTTTATTTTTGCAAACATTTGACACGTATGGGATTTACTTTAAAGTAATTCATGAATGTTACAGAGATGGCTTAAAAGTTTTATCAGCCAGGTCTGACCAGAGGCATTATTGCTATAAATTATAAATGACTGTGTCTTATCTTGTCTACTTGCCTCATACTCAGAGTCTAAATTCTCTGGCTTTTTATCTAATCAGTACAGATAAAGTAGTTATTGAGTGTAACTTTTAACACACCTATAATCAGATCTGAGGCAGCGATTCCACTATTATTTACCTCAGTGTCACATGCCTGCAGAATGAAGGAGAGGTGTATAAATACATTTCACACACACAGGTTGAATATCATACTAATATTGCTGCTGCCTCACTGCAAATGACATTCAGTACTTTTGACCCACTGACAAAGCAGCAAATCAGAAGAGGAGAGAAAAGGCGAGGTTACACAAATGTCACCTGATTCATGGTCTATGTTAAGTTGCTGATGAACCTCGGAGATATAAAAAAAGAAAAATCAATAAAAATGTGGGTAACTGCAGATGCCACAGCTTATCCATCCGTCAGGTTTCAGACCCAGACGTAGGACTCACAGCACAGGAGGAGAAGAGAAAGCAAGCTTCTAACGAGGGACAATTATTCAAACGTATGAACTTGATGCAGAAATACAAAAAGACTTATCACCAACTAAAGACATAAATAAAGAGACTGAAAAGCCTGGGGGAATATGAAATTACGTTATAAACAGTAAACAATAAACAAGAAAGCAGCTGAACATAAATCCCCACAAGCCAACAAAAGCTCTAAAAGCTGGGTCCGAGACTCAGGAACCATGACACCGTTTTATTCCACTTTAAGGTCACAAAGGACCGGAGCCTATCCCAGCTGTCATAGGACGGAGGCAGGGCACACCCTAGACAGATCAGCAGTTTAATTTCATTTTATTTTCATGGCACAAATTCACAGCAGTAGGCATTTCATATTGTAATGAAAGGACAAAGAAAAACAACGATTCAACCATTCCCTATCAGCCGTCACAGGCAAAAGTGAAGAGGAAGATACTAAGAGGAAGATACCTCCAGCTGAACCAAGCTCAGCGAGGGAGGGCGCCCACCCCCTGCTGCGACTGATAGGCGTGAAGGAAGGAGAAGAGAGCAAAGAGGAGCGAAGCAAGGCAGCTATAATATTACAATAAACCCGCAGCATTTTGGTGGGGCCAGCTACCCCCTGCCAGTAACATGTAGCTCAGAGTCCCAGAAATTTCCAGAAAGACAAAGAAAGAGCAGGGATAGACAAGGCAAGGATCGCTGAATCGATCACAAAATGTAGAGAATTAAACATTGAAAGCTCATCCTATTGATCGTCTTGCACACAAAACTTTTATAACAGTTTAAAATATGCCTAAAGGTCCCTTAAGGACAGTGTTTTTTGTATGTAACAATGATTTCCTTTGTTTTGATACATCACGGAAGAAAAGGCGTATCACCATGACGCTGTCAGAAAATACCACCAATTTCCCTTTTTCAAAAATGTTGTTGAATAAATCATACCTTGCAGATCCCAGCACGTAGGCTCGTCTTATTTCATGACACTGCTTGTCTGCTGCTTGGCTCGTTTCGTCGCGTCTTGTTTCTAGAAAGGTTTTGATGTAAAAGCAAATAGCGCTCAGAACCCTTGTTAGCAGGTGTGGAAATGAAAGGAAAGTCTCAAACGAGCACAACAGAAGTTAAAGGTGGTGACTGGGTCCTGCGATTTGAGGGAGGTTGTGAGCAAATATTGGCTAATGCCATGCTGCCTTCTGGTGTTTGAAAGCCCAACACTGTCTGCTGTGTTTGCTTTAATCCTATTGCCTGCTTGCCACTGCACCAGCTTACCTGTCAACATTTGTTGCTCCTGATCTGCAGCCTCAGTTGGCAGACTGTATTTATGCCACACCTCCAGGTAGACCCACTAGGGAGAGCTCTATCTTCTGCTTTTGTGCCCAGGAGAGGTGAGAGGAATGGAGAGAAATGCCAGGAGGAGGAAGAGGGCAGACTGAGCTCAGCTGCTGGCTCATTTACCCAGCAAAAAAAAAAAAAAGTCCTCTTCCTTTTTTTCCCCCCTCTTCAGCTTCCTGCTTTTTCACATCTGTGTTGCAGTGCAAATGTGGATATCGCACATGTGTGTACACACACGAGCACAAACTATATCTCACCATAGTCCTATGTTGTCCCTCTCTCTTGCCAGGCGAACAAAGACCCACTGTTTCTGACGGGGGTGACCTTCCCTTCAGAGTATCCTGCTAGCCCAGAGACGCTAGTCAAGCTAAGCGTATATGATGCAAAGGACAAGACCCAGGAATCAGTGAGTAAACACTTTTTGCTCTGCATGTGTGTGCGTCGCATATGTGCATGCTAAAAATCCAGTGGGTGAGAAACGGGGAGCTGTAATGATGACAGCCTGCTCACAACTGGCTTTGAACACATCTCTCGAGTGGAGGTTTTGCTGTACCGAGCTTTAAACTATACAGGGGGATGATCATTAAAAGAAATCCGGTTTCAGAATCTCATTATGTTTAAATTTATCCTGCTTATTCGGAGGTGCAAAGAGTTGCGTGCTGATTTACAGGACTGAATCACGGCTGTATCGTTCCAATCAGTCTCAGACCAAAACTTTTTGCCTCGAGTTTTGAAGGAAAAGGTTGTGAAGCCTTCAGTGAGCATCCGTGCATGGCACTGATCCCGTGGGAAAACCAATCGGCACATCAGTGGGAATGGAAAAGAGAGCCAGACATAGAATCCTGAATGGGCCGGGCCCTCTGATTTAGACGTTTAAAACAGACTTTATAACAGGCTTTTCAGTGTGCGCCGACGTTTGATCTCAATCAGCCACCCCACTCAACCCTGCGTGCCAAGATCTTAATTTGGCATAACTTACTATGAAACATTCATGAGCTTTTTTTTTGATGAGTTAGGACTTCAGTATAGCAGTGGTTAGTGGCTAGTATTTGCAAATGTATTACATTAAGGCCTCTGATTTTGTGTTGGCACAAGGCCAGCAGTAGCGCAAATGCAGTCCCAGTGTGTCTGCGCACCGGAGCTGTGTTTGCTCTGGTGCGCAGACACACTGGGCCCACTTTTATTCTACACTTACTGTGTGGATGCACGCAGCCTGTAGCTAACTTGAAATGAGCTATTTTAACGATCTGCTACTTGACTTGGCGTGAAAAAACAAATGTGTTTTTCCACCTGTGGCTTCCACTTCCTGTTGCCAAACCCTTGGAACCAACAACCGAGACAAAATTATAGATAAACAAAATCTCTAATAGCTCTACTTTTGTGTTATTAAAGCTCTGTGTCATCACGAGCAATGTAGGCTGGAAAAACCATGTAAACCCTTGAGTTTAGTACCGTCAGGAACAATGACCTCTTCTTAACTTATTCACTACTCAAAGCACTTAACACTAAAAATACCTTCGCTCACTCATACACACACTCGAACAGAACGTTTTTAATCTGTCAGACTCACTCTCACACACTGATGAATGCATCTGTTTAGTATTTTGCCTAAGGACATATTGACTAACAGACTAGAGGAGCTGGAGGTTGAACCACCAACTGTCCAATTAGTGGGTGACCCCACTCTTCCTCCAGAGCCACAGCTGCCCCATATGAAACTGGACGTTGAGGAGGAATTTTGATTGTTCTTGATCTCATGAAATAATCTCAACTGATTAACATTTCTGTTATTTTTTTGTGATCGAACAGTCTTCTTCAGATCATGCCAAAGCATCTCAGTCAGCTTGAGGTCAGGACTCTGACGCGGTCTGTTCCAAAACAAGTTATTGTTTGTTTCACTCGTTTTAGCATTGATTTATTTGTAAGCTTTGGGTCATTGTAAAACCCGACCTCTCAGGTCATGAAGTGCTGTCCTGGCATTCTCCTGCAAAAGTTGAATTAATTTTTCCCTCAATGGTTGTAACGTGGGATTTAAGATCCTGCGTTGCTGTTGGTTTGCGTAGGAGTCCGGTTACACAGAGAGAGGGATTATGGGAATTCAACCTATGCAGAGGCTATGCAAATGCGCTTGCATGCAGTCCTCCAAAAAAACCAACAGTACAGCCCTGTGGCGCCAACACTATGAGTAATGTGTGAATGCTGATTGGACAGAAAGCTGGCTTGTTTAAGAAAAGCAGTGACAGTTAACCACAAAATACTTCAATGGATAGTTCTCACTTCAATAAGCTCTAACTCCCCCACGACCCTTAACTGGAACAGTCAGGAAAACAGGTGCGGGGTTTAACCGCACTTTGTCCATCCATTTATTTTCTTATCCGATGAAGGGTGCAGAGGAGCTGGAGCCTATCCCAGGTGTCCTAGTCAACATTGGACAGGTCACCAGTCTATTGCAGATCTAGGGGTTTTCCCTTTTTTTTTCTATATGTTCTACGATACAGAGGCGAGAATATTGACAGGGGAACAAGAGTAGCTGTCATGCTGGCATTCAGAATAGCCCCAAATCAATACACCCCTCCTTGCAAAAACCAAAAAATATATAGAAAGCCTATCTGATATTAATAAATGAATAATTACTCCTCTGTTCAGAGAATAGGGAAAGGGTTTTTTTAGGTAACACATTTTTGGAGCAAAAACCTCTACAATCATATAATATCATATCCTGTTTTACCTAAGGCATAAAAACATAACAGTTAAAAACATAACAATGATTTAATGATTTATTGGAAGAACATTTTGCAACTTCTAGGATTTAATGCAAAAGCATGTATGACCATTACAACCGTTAAACACTGTCCTCACTGCCAAACAATCCTCAAAAGAATGGAAAAAAAATGCTTATTGCAAACTAGTATGTGGATTCAAAGCATTGGTTAGAAACCTAACCAATGGGACTTGCATGTTTCCCACACTCACTGAAATGGTAGATCACGTACTTTTATGAAGTTATGTCCCCCATAATCCCTCTTATGCTGTATTTTAATCTCAGTTAACTCTCATTTAGGTTAGCCTAAATTAGCTCACAATAGCTCTTTATAACTTCTCTAGAAATTAACTTATGATTTGTTTAATTTTGTTTAAGTACATTGCAGGTGCAGATTTCTTGTCTGCGTCAAGGCACACTCCGACCTCTGACCCTTTTGGCGCTATATATGATCACTCCTACGCTGTTTTATCATTTCACTGCTTCAGGATTACTCAACGATTCTTCAAAAAGCAACACTCTGCAGGAACTTGAGCATCTGTTGGGGGAAACACACAGTTCTTGTGATGTTGTCAAGATCCCGTGTCACCGCTGCCACTTGAAAACACACACACACACAGACATGAGATGTGCAGTTTAACAGTTTAAAGTTCCTATAAAAGCACAATTTTGCTTGATTCGATGGGTCTGAAATCAATTGTAACAGGTCAAAGTTAACCTAGGACAGCTTCAGTGTGCAGATGAAATTGTAGCACATGGACAACAGTATAAAAAGTTTGCATATTTTAATTTTTGTGTGTTCTGCATCATTAAATTTCAGGTTAAAAGACCCGTATATGAAGGTTAAAGCATGCTCTGCTGCATTTTACTGTCTCTTGCCCCGTGATATAAAATAATCAAAGAGTTTTAAACAGTTTAAACTGAAGGTTTAACTTTAACCTAAATGTGTCAAACCATTTACTTGGATTTCTGTGTAATGGCATTAGCTAGTGGATCTGTCAGCAGAGCCATTTGCCTGTTGCAGAAACTTCCTGTGGGTAGTTTTTATGCTTGTGTTACCGTTGGGAGTTTTAAGAAATATCTTAAAAGATAAACATTGTAATGACTACTATATTAAGATACACTACTGATGTTGGTAAAATATTTACTGCCTTTATATATTATTTTAAGAAAGCCTTGGAGAAAAAAGATATTGTTCATGGTAGGTGTCAGTAAAGGGTTCTTTGATGCACAAGCTGTGGACAAAATATTTGATTTTATTAAGTGCTTCAGTATTTAGGGATTTTTAGCGTCTGTCTTCTGGTCTGTCCTTCACTCTGTCTCTGTGAGTGATATTTCTCAATAGCTCCTGTCAGACTGTCAAAAGTATCACTGATAAAGCACACGACATTTCACTCAAGCTTTGCTTTTAGAGCTTTATGCTTAAAAACAGCGTTATAGACAGATCCTATTTAGCATATTTTTATATGCTTCACTCAACTCATTCCACTAAATAAACACACACACACACAGCAGAGCCCTTATACCTTACGCAGACTGCTTTAAAAAAAAATGTGACCATTAAAACAATGCCTTGCATAGTGCCCCTGCAATAGATCTTCCTTTTCTTTTTTTTCCTTGTACCAAAGCTCTTGCGCGTACATTTCCGGCTCCGCTCGGCTGGGCACAGCGCGCTTGTCTGGGTCTCATTAGAGAGGCTTTCGTTGACACAGGCGTGACCCTGAACATGAGCTGGCACAATGCGTCAGCCCCTAGTTGCTTAAGTGGCAGATCGAGAATCGCTCAGTCAAGGCTCGGTCATTTAATGTTGCTTTTTTTTTTTTTTTGCCCCTTTGCGAGAGCGAGCACTGGGGCAATTTGCTGTGTTTGTGTGTGTTTTACAAATCGGCTGTCAAAAGTTTTACATATCACTTTCAGCTTTGATAGCAGATGTTGTGCCACCAGCTGATTCACTGCAGTGGAACACAACCCCCCCCCCAAAAAAAAAAAACCAGAATAGATGCAGCAGAAATGTAACACATCTGCAGTTTTGTGTTATATGGCATGTCACCTATTACCGTACCCACCATAAGAGTTTTGAAGTGGAAATAAAGGAGGGTGGAAATGGTGAAGATGGGGGAAGGAAACTGATGGAGCGAGGTTTATAGATGACTGCTTTAACATTCGTAGAAGACCTAAGAATTTCATAGTAGGATGGTTTTACCTGCGCCTTGGGCTTCTCATTTAGATATTGTAAGATGACACTGGCTTCGTGGTCATGAATATTTGAGAATGCACACAGGGATGAGAAAATGATTAGTGAGGGAGTGGAGGTGTGAGATGGAGTAAAAGCGGATCTGATATCACCCAGGCGTAAATGATCCCACCCTTGAGCCTAGTTGTCAAAGAATGACAGGCTAGCCTTTCTTTGTCACTGACGTCTTGAGTGCAACTTCGCTTTGAATGGCTCCCAGGTGGAATAAATTCTCCCTTTCATCTTACATTCTCATCACTGAATGAAGAAATATGCTTTGTGATTGGAAAAAAAAAGTTGTGCTTTACAAGGAGAACTCCACTGAAAGTGATTTTATTATTTGCTCAGCTAAATATTAAACACATTATGAATAGTACTACCGTGTTGTTTCTTTTCTTTTATGTTGTTTAAATGAGAGATAAGAAAAAAACACCACTGCTGTCATGGTACAAGGCACAAAATGATAATTGCATTCTGAATACAGAGCAGCAGAGTATTTATTTTCTTCCTGCTTAGTTTCAAGCATATTTACAGTAGTGTGCAAAGGTCTTGATTCACCACTTATTCCTTTATATTTTGTTTCCAAGGAGTGAGATTTTCTGGCTTCAGGTTTTTGATCCCAAAGTGCAGAACAACATTGTTTTTTAAAAAAGTATGAAAGCAAAAGCTTTATTCCAGCCACCATGACTCAAATAAACAAAGGATAGTTTTGCTATCCTACATAATGCTGTGTGAATTTTCTATGATTATTCACTTACCAGTATTTTGTATTATGCTTCTCTCTGTATTGAACAGGTCCGTGTAGGATGGATTAGTCAATGCTGCGGATGCAAATAAAATAACCTGAGCCCGAATCTTTCTTGTAATTCTTTTAAAGGGATCTTGAGCAATAGTTCTCCAGGGATTTTGAAGGTACAGTCCTTATCCCTGACCATTTTCATTTAAGCATAAAAAAGTACACTCACTCAACAGATGAACCAGTGTTTTGTCTACACATAATGGACAAATAGCAAAGTACCAGTTTAGCTCATTTTGATCTTTGAGTTGAATCAAAATATAAAAAAACATCCCAAAGATAACACATTTTGAGGTGTAAAATGGTATTCCGTACTCCGTGGTATAACACTGACAACAGGTGTTATGAAGTGATGGATCCAAATTTGAAACCAATGTTTGGTTCAAATTAATCTCAGTATGTGTCTGGAGACATCTGTAAAACACAGTGGAGGCTCTGTCATGTTTGAGGCTTTTCAGCCAAAGGTGTTGGGTTTCTTGTCAGAATTGATGGAATTAAAAAGCATCTGATTGGCAACAGCTTCATTTTTAAGCAATGATCCCAAAGGTACTGCAAATAAAAATACACTACAATGTGTTAAAAGCACACATGGATAGAATGACACTCGTACATGGATTGACCTCCCCAGAGCCCAGACCTCAACATTATTGAAGCGGTGTGAGATCACCTTAGTAAAAAACAGATCAAAAGGCAGCCCACACCCAAAGAAGAGCTTTGAATGATCTACAAGAGGCCAGCTGAGCTGTTCCTGGAGACTGCTTAGAGAAATTAGCAGAAAAGTTGCCCGTTCAGGCTGTGTTAAAGAACAAAGGTGTTGTTTTTGCCTTAAATGTTGTATTTTGTATTACCTGTTTTCATAGAAAAATAAAGATAAACACATGAGGAGTGATTAAAGACTTTTGCACGATACTATATATGCAGATTTCACTGGTGATGGAGATTGAAATGAAAGATGTGGTCAGATGAAGAGTTTTGGGCTCTTGGGTTAAAGCTCAGTGCCATTTTCAAAGTTCAATAAAAACCTGAGCAAGGCTCATCTGAGAGAAGCAGGATGAAGAAAGTTCAAAGAATATGAATGAAGTAAATGAGATTATTTGTGTGTATTGGGTGCATCGCAATTGTGCTCACTTACCTCGGCGAAGAGGCTCAAAGACAGACTGCTAATGACAAACCTGTGTTTGCTGTCAGTGCAAACCTATTACCAAGTGTTCTTGTGCTATAAAAGGATAGGACAGCTGCGTCTGGAAGAGCTCTTCTGTCTAATCACAGCCTCATTTATCCTGCCTTTGCTCACTGCAGTCTGGAATGGATGTGTAATGCATGTTTTCAGTTTCCATTCCTGTAACTGACCATGGTGAGGAATTTTGATCGGTTTTTGTGATGTGAACCATGGTGCGACAAACAAAGCCTTCATTTGAGTAAAACAGGAAATGGAGCATGCCTGGTCATTTCCATAAAGCAGCCATAAAATGTATTCAATCCAATAAAACACAAGGAGAGGGCTTTTTTTTTACTGTGCTGCTATAATTCCCATTTCTTTCTCTGGCCGCCAGAAAGAGCCAGATGAACACTCACATGCACACTCACACCATATGCACTTAAAGTATAGAGCAAGATGTTTGATTTGGAGGCCAATGGAGAAAGAACCAATCACAGCTTTATCTCAGACTGCGGGTCCGTTTACCACACACACACACACACACACACACACACACACACACACACACACACACACACACACACACACACACACTCTTACTAAGGAAATTGGATAGAGGTTATACGAGAGGAGTCCCAAAGTCCCAGTGATTTCCCAACATTTCCCTGAGGGGGGAAACACCTTCAAAATGTTTTGTGAAATGTGTTGTTGCTGAAATCAAATTAGAGGAGTCTCGGTTCACGTTCTGCACAATTTAAAAATGACAGAGTTCAAACCCTTAAACACGTCTTTTTTTCATACTAGAAGCTGCTAGTACGCTTGTGATTATACTAGATAGCTATCTCAATTCAAGAATAAAAATCATACTGCCTTAAACCTTTTCATATAGGGTTTTTATATATATAGAGAGAGAGAGAGACTACACTATGACCACTGACAGATGAAGGCAATAACACTGATGATCTCTTCATCATGGCGTCTGTTAGTGGGATATATTAGGGAGCAAGTGAACATTTTGTCCTCAGAGTTGTTGTGCTAGAAGAGAACCCACAAAAGCTGTAGTTTTGTGGGGTGTTCCCAGTCTGCAGTGGTCAGTGTCTATCAAAAGTGGTCCAAGGAAGGAAGAGTGGTGAACCAGCGACAGCGTCACGGGGGGCCAGGCTCATTGATGGGGAACCAAGGCAGATCCATGTTGATCCAACAAACAAGTTACTGTAGCTTTGATTGCAGAAAAAAAGTTAAAGCTGGGTCTGATGATATCAGAATACACGTTGCATCACAGTTTGTTGCATATGGAGCTGCATACAGACCAGTGAGTGTGCACATGTTGACACCACCAAAGCACCAACGCTCAGCATCAGAACTGGACCATGGAGGGAAGAAGGTGGCCTCCACAGTGCATCCATTGACTGCAAAGGATTTTCATCCAGTTATGAAAAGATGCTTATATTTAAAATTATCCTTGTTTGTCCAAATAATTAGTCCCCCATTTTCAGAGGTGTAAATTCCTAAACAGCTAATACAATTTCTTTTGTAAAGATGGAAGTCTGCACCTCAAAAACATCTTATCTAATTAAAAATCCACCGTGGTTGACTACATAAAATCTGTTTTTGTCCCTAATCCAAGAGAGCAGACTCTGCTTAACTATACAAAGTGAGGAGTTATAGTGTATCTGCCAGCATTTGGAGGTGATACCACTTATTTTTATTTCTTAAACCATAACTGCAGCAGCTGGCATCAAAAGTTGTAAAGTGTTTATTATTGTTTTATTGCAGTCACATGAAAAAATTTGTGACTTTGTTGGCATTTTTGTTGAGTTTTGTTATATTTTGAACAGGCAAACATTTGATCCTCTTTGTGCCTATAGACGTACAGGAATATATATAAATTATGTAGCTATAAAAGGTACAGGTCACAGCGTCCTCAAAGTTTTTTCTGAGAACTTTACCTATTGGCGTGATGACCACACACGGTACACTAGTTATTTCATGGTCGATATGACTTTGCAAGATTGATATTCCTCATTTCAAGTTGTTAAGCTGGGTTGAATTATCCGCTAAACATAAAACTCTGTTATTTGCCCTGAGCAGACATATTTCCACTGTGTGTTTTCCCAGCTCTCCACAGTTTTCAGACAAGCCCTTGTGGGATACTGCTAAGCCTGAAATAAATGTTTTTGAGTCTTTGGTAAACTCTAAGGATACCAAATTTGACAAAAAAAAAAATGCCATTACAAATGTGTGTTTTCATTGACTCCATGCCATATTGTTTTTCAGTGTAGTGATCCTTGCAGATTGTGTTATTCTCCTGTATACCTGATTTGAGGAATGTTTGACTGGCAGATATTAACCACATCTCAGGAGGCAGTTTGAACAGCTACTGTTCCATGGTGAATTGTCACTCCAATTATGAACTGCTGAAGTATGGAGAATCCCAGCCACAGTTAATCCTGCCCTGTCAATAATCATGATGTGTAAAAGACGGCGACTTGACATATTTTTGGCACCACCACTTGCTTTAGCTGGATGTGTGTCAATGTGGTGCGAATTTTCTGTAAGTGCAAGTGTTTACTGCCAGAAGGGGGGGATGGGGTGGAAGTAGACAGGGAAACTGCAGAAAGAGTGAGAGAGCCAGAGGGGACTCACACGCGTGTGCACACACACATGCTTTTACAAGAACCAATCTCAGAGATATCCAAGAAAGGTCTTGGTAGTGATTGGGTGGACAGCTCAGCAGTGATAACCTACGAGAGTAACAGTCCTCAGATAAGGACTGTCTCTTGTCTGATGGCCACTTTGCTTCCCTCACCATCATTGTGGCAATGTCACACAATGTCACAAGTGCAGAAAAGTACTGCTGTTCAAGTCTGCCATACTAAAATTAGTTAAACTACAGAGCTCTTGCTTTCTTCCTGACTTGTTTGCTGGGAGTCTTGCTGTGCACAAAACGTGAAGCTACTGCCCGACTCTTTTTTATGAAGACGCTACCAAATTTTATCACAAGGTCTAAGTTCTGTAATGAATGAATGTCATGCAAATGTCTAATTAGTGCTGTGCTAGTGCAGAATATTAAAATGTCACAGCTATAATAAAACAACTGTTTTGCCTCCCTTATTAAATTAAATTAGGTATGTTCCCTTTTTTTCTGCAGAAAAGTGGAAAAGAAAATTTCACAGAACTGTGTGCAGTTCTCTGAAAAACTAAATTCACACCATGTTTCATTAGCTTGTAGAGTTATTTTTATCAGCAATAACTGCAGTATGTTTTCTATATGACTTTATCGGTCTTTATCGTGAAGGAATCAGTTCATTGAGGTTTGTGGGCATTAGCTTATGCAAGTCTTGTGGCCTAAGTCATCACCCCTCCACCACCGTGCTTCACACATGAGGTGCTAAATAGTCCAGACTAGTGGTCTTTATGCAAATAAAATAAAAATTTTACATATGAGAATTTTAAAATGAAATCCTAAAATCTATTATTAGCCAATGTAAAGAATATAAAATGCCAGAAATGTGAGCTTGCTTACTAAAATGCTAGCACTCTGGCTTTTTTTTTTTTTTTTGCTTAGAGGCATTGCAAAGAAATTATCTAACATTTTTGTCTTTTGTGTCTTTTGTGTCCAAAGGACATTGCTCTAGAAATCTCAGATACAATTTTACAAATCTAACCTTTGCTGTCATGTTCTTTACAGAAAAAAGAGACTTTCTTTTGGCAACTCTTCCAAATAATCCATACTGTCATGGGGATTTAATATGCCTTAATATGCCTGTAGAGTCTTACATTTAGCTTTTTAGTTTTGTGCAATTTCTCTGAGCATTGCACAGTCTGACCTTGGGGTGTATTTGCTGGGCCGTCCACTCTTGGGAAGATTGTGGTTTTATATTAACATTCACCTGAATGCTTCAGAGCAGCAAACTGCTCAAACCTCTGCTTTTATAGATGTGCTCATGCTTATTGATGATCAATCAATCAAGTTTGTTTGATTAGCAGCAACTGGCTGCTACTTACTAATTCCTATGGTAGCAGCACAGGACTGTATAGAGTCCCATGAAAACTTTCTTTTCTCATATGATTCGTTTTTCTGTAAGATTATCTCACTGACTTTGTATTTTTAGAGTAATATTATTATACTAGCAATGATATTATTTCTTGTAATTAGGGCTGCCACAAACAATTATTTTGATAGTCGACTAGTCACCGATTATTTTTGCGATTAGTCAACTAATCAGATCATGCATCCATTGGACGTAAAACGTACAGCTGATTGCACCAGCATGCATCTGCTCTTATATAACTATCATTAGCTTACAGCTTTAAGTGGTTCAAGTATGTGCTAACTAAAAATCAAGACAAGATGATAGTTTATTAAATTTTAATGAAATTTGACGATTGTTTGGTGGCGTTTAATAAACTCAGCCGTCTGCTCCTTGCTATCCAAAATATAACGGGACACCGGAGTATATTCTCGAGCATCTCACACTTCTGATAATCAGCTGTCTGCTTGAAGTTTATTCAGCTGTGTAAAAACTATAACTTTAATCTCAGCCAAACCGATTTACTCAGGAACAAATAAAATACTAAAAAAAAGCCAAACAATAACATTTTTAAGTTATCTAAGTGACTCATATATCATGTTTAACCTGAGTAGCGAAAAATGGCAGTGGGTTTGAAAACGATTTGCCCGGAGTCCAGGGTTCTCACTGGCTCTAGTGAACCTTGAACCCCGGCTCACAATCGAGCTGGTGGGCAACAGACGTCTCCGAAAACGTCGGAGCGCTTTTGAAAATATGTGGTGTCCTGATAAACTGAGCAGATATTTGAGGTTTACACAGCTACATTCTCTCCTGAAAACATGTTAAACGTTTATTTTGTGACCCAGAAAGAATAATAAGAGTAATATTAAAACTAACTAGCTGTCGCCATTGTTGGAAACTGAGCTGGGCTGCGCTATGAATTCTGGGACACAGCTTCTTCTTCTTCGGGGTTTAACGGCAGCTGGCATCCTTGTACATGCAGTGCTGCCATCTTCTGTTTCAGTCCGTTATTACACTCTTAAATCCTGCTACTTATTCCTGCGTCTTTTGGGATCTTACAAAGCTTCAGATGACGCGTCGACTATTAAATCAGTCGTCGCCGATTTTGATAGTCGACGTAATCGTGACTAGTTGACTAATCGTGGCAGCCCTACTTGTAATCCTGATGTTTGAATTCTTACTTTTACAAGATGGATGTATTTACTTTTCATTTTACCGTTGTTTATTGACCGTATCACTAAAGGCAATTCTGTGCTTTTAATTTTCCATTTTCTAACCTGAAGCCTGCAAAGTACAAACATGATAAATTGATCATATTTATATAATATCCTAGTTTTTTTAGAAAGTACCTAAAAAAAAACTGACAGCTGAGACCAGTTTAGGATCATTACCTGTAGTTATTTACAAACATTTTTGAAGATTTTAGACTTTGGGTTTGTTGTACTTGATGTGATTTTAATAGACTGACTTTACATGTGCTGGTGCTTTTAATCAGACTTTTATCTGAATTTTGAAGTAGAAAATTACATGTTATGTCTGTAGTTTACCTGATTAATTTGCTTTATATGATTTAATACATTTAATATAACAAGGTATCGTCTGCATAGCAGTGTTTTCTAATGTTATTATCCCATTCACCACTAAGTTTCAGTTGGCATTAAGAGAGTTTTGCAAGAGCACCACAGTGATGAAAACAAGAGGAGGAGGAAATGCTGCTCTTTAAATCTCTTGCAGATTTATGCTCCCAGGCTCAAAGAACAGACCTTCCTTGGAATTGTCTGCAGGTGTAGTGTGAGTAGCATGCCAGCAGAGGAGCTGCAGCAGCTTCGGTGCATTATCTCTGCCTACCTATGAGGTATAATAGTAAAGCATACATATCATAATTCGCAGTCACTACAGTTATACAAGTAAAAAGCACTAAAACACACTTGAAGAAGAAAAATATGCTCAAGGACACAATTGCAGGTGTTTAGCATGACCTAAGCATGAGTCATATGGCTTTCTATCCAGGCAGCGTTAATGCCTGGATAGAAAGCTCTATTGATAAAAATAGGAGCATGTCTATCTTCAGATGACTGAAAAATAAAAAGCTGAAATTCCATCTAAGTAGACCTGGTGAAGCAATATCTCTACATTAGGTAACTTGTGTCATGTTCTGTTGAGTGTAGAAGGGGCTTTACAGTAATCATACAAACGAAGTGAGTCAAAGATAGCTTCAGGTTAAACTTGTTAATTAAATTGTGCATAAAAGTAAATTCTGTCTAGTCTTCAGTAGCCCAGATTGAATGTATATTTGAAATTGGCAGATTTCTATCAAATAAGAGGAAAAAGCACGAGGATACCGTCACATTGGTCCAAATTTAACTGATTTTAGTTAGAAGACTAAAACCACTGCCAACTCAGTATTAGGTGGTATAATTAATGTTGATTAGACAGTAATTGGAAAAGCTACAAAAGGCAAATGACTCTACATTAGGGATTCAGCTATTGTCCTTTTTACATTGCTTTTGTAGCAATTGTATATCTTATCCTAGATTGGCTGTAAGTCTGATGTAAATAACAGTTTTTGATATGTTTTTTGTGCTTTTATGATAGCCAGGGATGATAGGAGAAGCATATCTACAAATCCCCCCTGACATCCCCCAAAGCTCTGATTGGGGTTTGCATCTTAGTGTCTTTGTCCACTGGGATTATCAACCTTGGTAGACAGGGAAGTTAACCTTACCTACACACCAACTAGAAAAAAAAAAGATCAGAAGATCGTACATGGCTCGTGGCCGTGTATGAGATAGTCTCAGCTTTTAGCACAGATCTCTGATGTGTGGTAACACCCTCTCTTTTGCCAGGGAAGGCAATGTGATATACAGACGTTTCACTTTAGTCTTATATTCTGCCCGTTCCAACTGGTCATGAATTATGCTCATTTATGTATGTTTAATTTCACATACTACCCAGAAAGGCTAGAAAGAGTGCTTTTAATAAATGGCGCATTTATACTTCTGTGGAATTTCAGTTGCCTCTCAACCCTGGGAAGTGCTGTTTTTAATCCGCCCGACACCCATCAGGCATCACTGTGTCTTCAGAAATCCTCTTTCATAAATTCTCCTTTATTTCACTGACTTTAAGTTAAAGTTTCGGTGCACTGACAGCCTGACTTATTATACACTTGATTGCTGATCTTTTGATTTAGTTTTCAGCACTGTTCCAATTACTTCCATCAATTCTCTACTTTTCATACTCCATTACAAGCAAAAAGGAAATAAAAAAAGAAGAAGAGAGAAACCAGACTTCCCTTATACTATGTGACAATCAGTAAAGCTTTTACATTGAAATTACTCAAAAATTGAAATGCTTTAGGATTAAGTAATTAAGTTAAATTAGAGTAAATGGGAGGATCTGTTTAAAGCGAGTAAAATAAGTATTGAACACATCACCAATTTTAAAGTAAATATATTTCTAAAGGTTCTGTTGATACGGAATTCTCACCAGATGTCATTAACAACCCATCCAATCCACACATGCAAATCAAACTATAAATGTCCATAAATTATGTGAAATAACACGGGGGAAAAGTATTGCACATTTTTACTAAGTAAGCCTTTGTTGGTGATGATGGCTAAAAGACGCCTCCTGTTTAAATATACTACATACTTATTGTTTTCTTTGAAACAATTGTACCTACTGATTCCAGGCCTTTTTGTAGCTCCCCACAGAAGTGGTCCTTGGCTCTTGGTCAACTCCTGTGACAAGTCTTTTCATTCCTCTGTCTAAAATCTTCCGTGGAGTATCAGGTTACGGTCACTTTATGGTGAAATTGTATTCTTTCCAAATCCAGATTATTGCCCCAACAGTGCTCATAGGAAGTTTCAGTAGTTTAGAAATTCTTCTGCAACCAATGACATCAGAATGTTTTACAACAATAAGGTTGTAAAGGTCTTTGGTGGTGTCCAAATTCATGGGCTTCATCCTCCTCAGGACCCGGCCTTCGCGGTCTACTTGGGCCAGGTCCTCAGAAGGTCGGGTAGGCCGGAAGTAAACAGCTGAGAAATTGGAGGGTCTAGCCTTCTGATTAGCGTCACCGCTGTCTCGGTGGAGTTTAATAAACTCGGCCGTCTGCTCCTTGCTATCTAAAATATAACAGGACACTGGCGTAAATTCTCAACCATCTCACACTTCTGTTTAATCAGTTTTCTGTTTGACGTTTATTCAGCTGTGTGAAAACGAAGGAAGAACCCACCCAGGGGATTATTAAAGTTTTATTTTATCTAATCTAATCTAATAACTTTAATCTCAGCCAAACTGATTTACACACGAACAAATGAAACACTGAAAAAAGACAAACAATAACATTTTTAGGTTATCTAAGTGACTTATATATTACGTTCAACCTGAGTAGCGAAAGTCCGCGGTGATCTGAAAATGATGTGCCGGGAGTTGTGCCATTCTCGCCAGCTCTAGTGACCCTCGAGCTCTCGGCTAGCTATTGAGCTGGTGGATAACAGATGTCTCCATAAACGTCGAAGCACTTTTGCAAATATGCGATATCTTGATAAACTGAGCAGATATTTGAAGTTTAAAAACCACATTCTCGCCTGAAAATATGTTAAAAGTTTATTTTGTGACCCAGAGAGATTAATAAGAGTAATTTTAAAACTTAGTAGTGGCCGCCATTTCCAGAAACTGGAGTTTGGCTGGACCGCGCTATGAATTCTGGGATATGGTGGGCCACGAAGGACACATTCGACCCATCCTTCAAATTCGGGGAAAAGAAGGACACATTTGTCAGCTGCATTCGGAGGAGTCTACGAATTTGGACAGCCTTTGTCGCGTTGCTGTGATGTAATCGGCCTACAAATGCGTCCTCAGCAGTGTTGCCAACTCCTCAGTAAGGAAAATCGCTATTGGCTGTCCTAAAAGTCGCTAAATGACGTCATCGCCTAATTTGCATAATTGGTCATGCTAATCTAATTGTAACCTATGTTGTTGGAGAGAGAAATAACATCGTGGAAGAGACATAAAGAGAGTAAAAAATGTCCTAAATGCATTTAGAGTTTATTTAGAACTACAAATTCAATTTCTTTTAGCAATTATTGTTTTTTTAATGTCACAATTCCAACCCTGCTCCTTTACCCGGGCTTGGACCGGCAAAAGTGACCCGAAATAGGCACTCTGGTGGAGTTACTTTGTGTGTGTGTTTATAAGTAGTTTTAAACCTTGTGGTCCACAAAACAGCATAAGAGTAAAAGAGTAAAAGAACTGACTGCGTTACAGCACCCGCTGCTTGTTGAGAGGTCTTTTTTAGCGACTTTTTTTAGAAAAAAAGTCACTAAGGGGTCTGAAAACTCGCTAAATATAGCGACAAAGTCGCTAAGTTGGCAACACTGGTCCTCAGGAGGATGCAGCCCATGAATTTGGACACGACCCATAAATAAAGAAAGTGGCAGGGTTGCTTTCTAATTACTGATAGATTTCAGGTGCTGTCATGACTTTCTACACCTTGTTGCACCTCCCTTTCTGTTGTGTGCAATACTTCCCTGTGTCATTCTTCATTATTACACATAACTTAATTTATGGACATCTATGATTTCATTTCTTCGCATGTATGGATTGGATGGGTTGTTAATTACATATGGTGAGAATTTAATGTCAATTGCACCTTTAAAAATATATTTACTTAGAAAATTGGTGATTTGTTGAATACTTATTTTAACCGTTGAGTCTTTATTACTGGCCAGTTGCATGGAAACTAATTCTCCTGTTTGAGGGGGACAAGACGAGCCTTGCTTATGGGGATGCTCCATAAATTATACAAAACTCCTATTTCCGTTGTGTTTTGTGTGCTTTTTGCGTTTTCTTTTTTGCAGGTGTTTTCTTTTTGCAGCGTTTTTCTTTTTGCAGCATTTTTCTTTTTGCAGCATTTTTCTTTTTGCAGCGTTTTTCTTTTTGCAGCATTTTTCTTTTTGCAGCGTTTTTTGTTTTTGCAGCTTTTTCTAGTTTGCAGTGGTTTTTATTTGACGTTTCTCGTTTTTTTGCAGACCATTTTTCTTTTTGCAGCTTTTGCGTTTTTGCAGCATTTTTTTTTTTGCAGGTTTTCTTTTTGCAGCATTTTTCTTTTTGCAGCGTTTCTTTTGCACGTTTTTCTTTATTGCAGTGCAGCATTTTTCTTTTTGCAGCGTTTTTCTTTTTGCAGCGTTTTTCTTGAAGTTGCAGTGCAGCATTTTTCTTTTTGCAGCCTTTTTCTTTTTACAGCATTTTTCTTGAAGTTGCAGTGCAGCATTTTTCTTTTTGCAAGTGTTTTCTAAAGTTGCAGTCCGTTTGGCCTCTCAGGGCCACCGTATGTAAAAGCATAGCAGCTTTACGATTGCCAACAGTGAGGGATAAATCGTCCCTGATCCTAAAAAAAAGAAGAAGAAAAAACTCATAAAGTTAAAAGACCAAGTCATTTTTTTATTGACATCAGAGTACTCGCTCTGCCATGTTAGGTTAATGCTACACATGTCTCACATGACATCTGCAAAGCTCTACAGACATGCTGTGTGTAGCAAAACCTGTCACAGCGGAGAGAAGTGTTAAAAAACGTTTGAAGCTCTTTCCAAAGCCTGAGCCTCTGAAGCGCCTTCTCACACTGATCATATCATTTTTATTGTCTCGCAATACTTCAAGCTCCTGTTTAGCTTACTATATTTAGAAAGGCACGACATAATTACTTTGTTTTCCCACATCGTTCCCCCCACTGTGTTGATGTACACTTCAATAAAGTGACTGAGCATGCCAATGAATATTTACAATTGTTGGAAATTAAGTGTACTCGGGGTTTTATTGTTGGGGTGCATGCAGTCATTCGTGAAAACTGTTGTTGGAATAGTGCACGCTCATTAAAAGCAACCAACTAAATCTAAGCAGGGAAGCTAATTACTTTTAAAAACTGCTGAGCAGATGTCTGGTGCTGTTGCCACAAAGAGACGCCCCTTCTTTTCAAGGTAAAAACTTAGTGGAGACAAAATTTATTGGTATTTAATGCCCTTCAAATGCAGCAGATTTAAATGTTTTAGTCATTTTAGATGTATAAATGACAGTGCCATTAGGGTGTCTGAGCTGCCAGAGTCATACAGTACTATCTTCAGTGACAAGAAGAATTAGTCCTGCAACAGATGGGGTGGCCTAATTCTAAAGCCTAATCTAAAAGATCATGGAGTCATGGAATTACTTTAAGAGACAGACACAAGTGAGACAGCCTAAACCTAAAGAATAACTCTGGAACGTTCTACCGTTCAAGCAGTCCACCTTAAGAAGCACACCCAGGAGAATTTATACTGTTTAGCAGAGAAATTGCAGTCACATCAAACACTGGTTTAAGTTTAGAACTTTACTGTACTTTTTGTGAACCTGGTAAACTACTTACAGTACTTGACATTTAAAAATGTTTTTAAATTTGCACATAATGCATATGCCTATACTGCCACTAAGTACTTTATTAGGTAGGAAGGTCCAACTAGTACTGTATTGGACTTTCAGAACTGCTTTAGTTTTCTGTAGCATAGATTCAACAGGGTCATTTAAACATTTTGGTCCATATTGAAATGACAGCATCACACAGTTGCTGCATTTGTCAGCTGAATATCCATGATGCATAGCTCCTGGATTAAGATCTGTTGACTGGAGACCATTTGAATACAGTGAATTCACTGTTGTGTTCAGGAAGCTAGTTTGACATGGTTTGAGATTGTAGTAATAAAGAGATGGACAACTGTTGATACAAGGCAGGATGAATCTTGACCAATTTTGGTGAATCTTAACCTCATTTTGCTGTTCTTAGCTGTAAGGAGTGCCACCTGGTGTGGTCTAAGATGTTCTTCTGCATACTTTGCTTGCAAAGAGTGATTATTTGAGCTTCCTCTCGACTCGAAGCCATCGGGCCATTCTCCTCTGACGTCAGCAAGGCATTTTTGAGAACTGCCCCTCCCTGGATATTTTCTCTTTTTCAGACAGTTCTCTGCAAAACCTAGAGATGGGAAAGTGTGGAAAAATCCCGCTAAATTAGCAGTTTGTGAAGTACTCAGACTAGTCCATCTGGCACCAACAACCATGCCACATTCAAACTCACTTAAGTCACCTTCCTTCTCCATTCTCTATGTACTTCTGATTTAGCTCTCAGCATAAAAACTGAAAAAGGTACATAACTTATATATAGATCATATTCACACAACCTGGCATTTTCTAGTTTCCGGGGAATAGGCTTCACGTAAATTTGTTTTAGAATGAAAGCAGCTGTATAAAATAAATAAGGAAGGTGGAAATAAACTGTTTACCCATAACTCTCTTAACTCTTTCAGATGTTGAGATAATGTGGACATGTGCTATATACAATATTACTACTATATATGCGCCTCATAGTACATCCTTCCTGCACGCGGGTGGAATTTGGATAAATGGGCTGTGACAAATTGCCTTATCAAGCCCAAAATAATCACTTGATTCTGAAATGCACCCTTCCACGAAACCTCCTCGTTGTCATAACCTCTCCCAAACCTTCCCCCGAATAATCCTACTCCAATCTCCTCAAGGTGGGATTTGTCTGGATCAGTTTCATAATGCATTATTCATTTGAGAATTTAATCAAATATCTCCCTCACAATCAGCCCATGCCTTGTAAACCCGCCCCCACCCCCACCCCACACCGTATCCTCTTTCTACTCATTTTATTGGTGATTGTTAGTGTCACCTGCAATAGCAGATTATCAGACAAATAAATTACTGGGTCACAGGTGAATTAGATGCTTGGCTGGCTGTATTTTTTCTTCTTCTTCTTCTCCAAGAAAAGTAGCTTATTGTAATTTAGCTTTTTTTTTTTTTTCTCGAGAAAATCCCTTCCTGCCTGCCTTCCCGTGGGTTCCTGCAGCGTAATGGTTTCCTTTAAGAGAGACACTGGTGGAAAGTGCTGATGCTTGTAGCCTGTGTGTGCGTGTGTGTCTGTGTGTGTAAAGGCTGCTATTTTCCACGGCTAACTGAGCCACTGATGAGCTTGCCAGCCAGGCCAGAGTTGTGTACACTGCGTGAGTAAGCCTCTGGCCAAGCAGTCTTTGTAATCTCGTGTGTGGGTGTCAACATACTGTGTACTCATGCTGGGTGGGTGCAATTAAAACCAAGCTCAATTGAGATGGATTCTGTGATGCTGCAGCGTTTTACGGCAGCAGTTCATAAGTTTCCCCACCAGTTCAAACACTGCGGTGTGTAAAGTATACAGTTTCTCGTACAGCAGCTTGCCTTTAAAATTTGTTGATGGCATTTTGCTTTTCTCCACCTTCCCTCACCCAAGAGGACTGAAGAGTAAATGAGTGCGGGGCAGGGCGGCTCTTGTCCCCGCTTTGCTGTTTTGCTCCGTTTGCACCGATGGAATTATATGATAATCAGAAATAAGCCAACGCTGCTTCCCCGCCGCACACCAAAAGAGGGTGGGAAGACATTAAAAAAGCTTTTTCCCCCCCTCCCCAGGAAATACAAACATATTTGTTTTGATCTTATCGCTCCCTTCCTCTCTCACTCTCTCTCTCTTTTTTCTTTTTAAAGAACTTAATGCGCTATTCATGAGTGTGCACAACAATAAAAGCACTTTCTGAATCTATTCATCTCAGAGCCACCATGGACAAATTTTGCTTTCACATATTTAGTTCAAAAGGGGTTTTTTTGTTTTTTGTGGTATTGTTCCACATCAGCTGGCAAATGTGTCATTTAGGCAACTAATGTGACTTTGGTGTGCTGAGAAACAAAAATAGCTAGCGGCACTTCTCCCACTCTTTTTCTGCAGCTCGTTGTTTACTAAGGCAAGGTGGAGCGAGTCATCTGTGGCTTGCGTGTCGACTCATTTTTACGTTATCCCACCGGAAAAGAAGCGGCGGGAAAGCTTCTTCTGAAACTCCTACTCAGCTAGAGCGGATCCCCTCTTTCACCCCCTCGCTGAGACACGCAAACAGACACTTGACACTTGTTAGTGCAAGTTTTTTTTTTTTTTGAGCCTGTTGTTACCATGTCAATGGGTGCTTTAAATTCAGTGTGAAATACAGTCATTACAGTCAAAGTTTTTTAGGTGCAATATGCAACTTTCACACTTGCGTGCACAGCCGCACATTGGTGCATACTGCGCATCACACGCTTTGCTAAACACTTTGAGTCATTTGATTGCATGTGAGTTCTCTGTGTAACTTTGTACAATGTAAAATGTTACATTTAGTGGTATCTGGTCAAAGGAAATTTACTTCTTTGGTTTACAGTCAAACATATTTTCCTTGATGATTAATAATTTGAATAAATAAACCTTTTAATTTATATATTTCAGCTGCATTTTACTCAGAATCACAGCTCCATGCTTACGAGGGAAAAGAATCATTTTTGCGTGCATCCCGTGAACGTGGAGACTAATATGAAATCCACCACTCTATTCTAAAAAGTTTTGCACACAAAACCTTCCACCCACACAGCTGCTCCAACAAGCAACACATTTCGGTTTAATCCAGTGAGTTGTGCTTGAATCACACTCGCTAAGGGATGAACGCTCCCAGGTACAGAGTGCATGCTGTAGCCTCGGGGTAAGCCTCACTATTCAAACATGTATGTACAGTGAGGATGCGCTGAGCCCCGGACTCGGCTGCATAGTGAAGTCATTGAGGAGTAGACTCTCTAGATCTTATGAGGCATCAATCTCTGTCTTTCTGCCTGTCTAGGCTGTTAACCACCTCTGGGCTGCACCATTGATCTCTGTAATTGTCTCCCACTCTTCAAAGGGAGCTAAGAGTTGGTTTGATCCGAGCTGTTTACTTTCACAGCCACTATAGCTATGCTCTCTAAAGAAGTGAGCTATCAACCACTTCAGGCATGAGCTAGCATATTATAGCACCATTATTGTGTGTCTGAGCATGTGAGTGATTGTGCAAGAAAAAAAAAAAGAAAAGCAAGCCAATGTGAGAGAGAACCCGGCACAGCCTGTAGCCTCGGGGTGAGCTAGCAGCTTCTTGCTGTTACGTAAGGGCAAGAAATTGCAAGCAGGATATTCCCTGTGTTCTAACCACGGGGATCTAACGAAATTAGTGCAAGGAACCGGATGCTGGATTGTGCACAAAATTATAGGCTGCATTCAGTCATTGTTTGTCTGCTTTCTTGATATTGAGTACTGAAAGCTTCATACTAATGCCTCCACCAAGATGACAGCAAAGTGACAAGTGTTATATGTAGCATCGCAAGATGTTTTGGGTGTGATAAAAAGATAACAGCGTGTCCCTTCTGAACCTTGCAAAGCAAATTTTTTTGTGCTATATTTGTGGGCCTCAGCTTGAACTGCAGAGTCAGAATAGAGGAAGTTCTTACCCACCAGCTTTAGCAGATAAGAGCTTTGCAATAAGCAGCTGATATTTAACGTTTGCATGCTGTAACCGTTTGATCACATGGATCTGCCTCTGCTCACAGAGCCAAAAGCAGTGTATTAAAAAATAACCCGATCAAAAAGAGACTGGCGTGATGTGCTGTAATTTCAATGTAGTACTTAAGTCCAAGGATGGGGATTTGGATGAGGCAGTACAGTCTGTAGACCTGCTACCAAGTCATGTTTACAGACTGTGAGTGAAGGGAGCCTTGATTTTTATCACCTAGTCTGCAGTGGGGTTAGCTATTAAAGTTTATGAAGCAAAGCCGAGAGCGTGGGGGGGAAAGCACCGGTGGTATGCTTCCAGCGTACCAAGGGCATGATGCAGTTTCTTTCTTTTTCTTTCTTCAACGTGGAGCTTTTACCAGTGAAACAGCTGTACATGGGAATCAGCATTTGCAGTTTAGTACAGAAACACATGCAGGCTTAGCACCAAAACACTGCTTCTGGAAAACGTGTTAGCAGATAGTTTGGCTGGACACTAAAAGGAACCCAGTGAAGTAAGAAGGAGCAGAAAGAAAGGCAGAGAGAAGTGAAACGCTAGAGCTAGAGCATCACGAAGGGATTCATGTTTGGAGGCAAGCATTGACAAGTTGAAGAATGTGTGAGCAGGTATGAATGTTGAGTGTGTGTTGCTTTTGTTACGGAGAATCACAGACTCTCGGGAAGCTTAAACTGTTTTGTGAGGAAGAGAGATATTAAGCTGTCCGCTCCTGTGTAGTATTTATCATACAAGGCTCTATAGATCGCCGTGTATTACAGAAACCGCAGGAGACAGAATGCTAAAGGGAGCTTCCCTTGGAGGAAACCACTGTCTCGCAGCAGCCGACTTGTGAGTATTTACCTCTCAGGTTGAAAAGACAAGCTTCCTTTGAGTGCTCGTCAAAGTGCAAAAATGCCTTGCTGGATTCTTTAGGTTTAAGAAAAGCAGGAAGTATCTCATTTTAAATGCTTATGAGAATTGCTGTCACTATATTAAACATGTGTATTATTCTGGAAATACATGTTCTGACAGAAAGCTTTATTTACTTCTCACTTCTTCAGGTGACAGTGTTGAGATGTAACGTGTGATTTTTGTTGAAATGTCACTGGTATAACACAGGAATCTGATCGAAAAGCAACTCTCACATGTGTTCTGTTCTGGTATACTGCAAATATAGATCCAGCACAAAGAGCACATGTGAGAGTGGTAAAATCATTCATTGGGGAAGCTCCAGCCTTCTAAAATATGGATACTTGATATTCTGTGCCACATTATCAAAGCCTGCATAATAGGCTGAGATAATGATTGAGTTTGTTTGTCATTGCAGCCCATTTCAGCACAGTGATCTGTGCCCCTCAAACATTTGGCTAATTAAACTAACAAATGCATTTAGTACTGACATAAGTGTATGGCTAAAACTTCAATTTTAATAATGCTCAGATATTAAGATATTGATTCAGTTCTTAATCACCACGCGTGGTAATGTGTGCTTGTAGTACACTAAATGATTTTGTTTAAGAATTGACTTTCCTTAAGCCTGTGCTATAATGGCAATTTACAATCATCTGACTCTGGAGATAGATAAGAATTATCAGTGAATTATGGAAGCACAGGAGTGAAGTCATGGAAAGCTATGCCAATTAAGAGCCCACTTCCACAATTTTCCACTCAATAATCTATACAACTATAGTTAACAAGGATTAAAGTTTTGCTTTCTTTTATCAAAGCCAAACCCAGAAGGCATTCATCTCTCCTGTTTCATTTTCATGTTTGCACAACAAGGCAGGCTTGTGTTACAGTAGGTGCATTTGATGCCTTTGACAGATTTTCAGAAGTTATTCATAAAGCAGTCATAAATAGTAAAAAAATATTAATAAGGCACGTAATTGTGAGAGAAAAAACACCCTAGAGGAACACATAAAAGTGTTTTCTATCAAAGAACAAATCAGCAATATTTAATCCAGATAAGTCTGCTGAACACTTCTTAGAGCACGCACGCAACGCCTTAGGACTAGCGTAAGTAACAAAACAAGAAGTACACAGAAAGGAGCCTGCTGTAATATTCCAATACTGGCCAGACCATTAAAAATCATGTAATAACTGTATCAACTGCATCGTTTGAGGCCATTACATCAAAATGCATTAAATAAAGGCTTAAATAAGATAGAACTGATTGTAATAGAACCTACACTTGTTTTTCATGCCTTCAAGATATTAAACAGTTGCCATTTTAAAGCATTTCTCGTGTGAAAATTCACACTTCAAAAGCATCAATAGAGCTGAGTAACTCAAAAGACTCAGTATAAATAGACTTAAGAATCTTTATTCAAACATACATATTAATACACAGTAAAAAGATGGTATCTCTTCTTTAAAGGTTTTAAGGTTGTATACATATCAGGACATAATAAAAATACCAGGTCCTTTGGATGTTTGAAACTAAAGGTAAATACAACTTCAAGTGAACTGCAAAGCATGACATATTACACTGTGATTTTGTTTATATAACAAAAAACCAAAAAGATCCAATTGATTAATTGATCATTTCTTCTAAAAGCACAAATTTGGGCAGTTTGCTAGTTTGGAGCATTCAGATGTACCAAAAAGGAAAGACATTAGCAATGATCCTAGAGAAATAATTGTTGCTTCCCATCAACCTGGGAGAGGTTTTACAGTCAGGCCATTTCCAAACAATCTGATGTCCATCGCTCTATAATGGCAAAGATCATTGTCAAGTGGAAAACCTTCAAGGGGGATGTCAGTCTATCTGACATCTCACTAAATGCCTCCCAACGTGGAAATAGTTGGTGGAAAGGACTTTGCCCTTGGAGTCATTCAGTCGCCCATGAACTCTTCTGTATAGCAAAGTATTCAAGAATCAAATGTGGAGCCATCTGTCCGACAGCTAACACCTGGCTGAAACTGGGTCATGCAACAGGACAATGATCCAAGTGCAGCAGCAAACCTAACATAACAACAGAATGAGTGAAAAAGAAAAGAATTGAGGTTTTGCAATTACCCAATCAAAGATCAGAACCTTACATTTGACAGGAAATGATGTGGCAGGACATTGTATGAGCTGTGCATAAATATCCCCACAAACCACAATTAACTGAACTTTTAAAAAAAGACCGGCCCAGAAATCATCCACAACATTGTGAAATCCTGATGAAGGTAGAAGTGGTTCTACTAGCTGGTTAATCACGGGGTGTCCTTAGTTTATTTTAACATGCTGCTTCTGCATTTTCTCTCAGTTTTTGTTTAATAAATAATGAATGTGTTGTCATTCTGGTTGTTATTTAAAAGATTTTTTGGGACTAGATGAATTTGTGCTATGTCCCAATGAAAAAAGACCACAGAATTAACACTGTGTACCTACTTTCCACCATCGCTGCATATAAGACCCCCGCTGACGAAAATCAAATTTTAAAACATCCACATCAATGAATCAATCAAAATTTATTTATATAGCACATTTTAAAGACCGAAGTACACCAAAGTGCTTTCCTGTAAAATCATGATACAGATAAAAAATCACAATATGAAATATAAATTACAGATATAAATAAAATAAATAAAATATAAAAGAATTGCATAATCTAAATGCAAAGCCAGTGGATGTTTCCACTCTGTATGCTAAACAGAGCAGTCATTACTTTAAACCACTCACATGTAAAGTAAATACTATTGACCATCTCATTAGAATGCAGTGTTCCTGTGGGAAACACTGGGTGCCTGCCATCAATGTGTGCATTACTTTCACACTTAATATCCACAATTGCTGAAAACCAAACACCTTCTCCATGGGAATGGCACACCCTAATGCCTCATACCATCCAGATTCCCATCTAATTAAGCGTTCACTGGATGTGCCAGGACAAGCTGGGAAGGACCCAACCCTCAACCTTCAGAACCTAAAGGAATCGCAGCACCCTGTGCCAGACACCACTCTCCATCCACACAGGTTACCTCAGAGCTGATTTTGCACCATGAGGCAGAAAACTTGTCAGAGCTCTAAACTGGAGATAGGTTTCCTCTGACGTTATCAACACATGATTAGCTGCGAGATAGCACAGGCCTCATATAAAAGGAGATTTACTGACTTCTAGGCAACCATCTGCAATCCTGTCTCCTCCTTGGTCAGTGCACTGTAAGTATCCAGTTTTTTTGTTTTTTATAGTGTTTGTGCAGAGTGGGCTCAAGGTGAATGGTTGGCAGGCTGCTAGAGGCGGTGATTAATTTTCATATCAATAAATCTGTGGGTAATAAAGAAGGTAAAATTGTAGAGTCATTCATAAGCTATTTTAGGGGATGGAGGGATTCTTCTCAAAATAAAAAATGAACTTCTAAATATGTCACCTTAATCAGTGCCAAAAGCTTTAATTCAAACCAGTACATGGGCGGCGTTGGTGCAGGATAGTTGTCTTTCTGTGTAGAAGTATTGCAATAAAGAAAGAGATGGGAGGGGTAAAAAAAAAGTGTGTGTGAGGGGGCAGATCAAAACAGATCAAAAGAAGAGGAATGAGGTCAAGGTAGACACTATGAAAGAATAGGTCGGGGAAGAATGCAAGGACAATATCGACTGTAGACAGCTAAGAATGAGAACACGGGCTCACCCGGGGAAAACACAACCCAGTGCTTTTGTCTGTGCTCATCCGGCTTTGGGGTGACTGCTTGCTTGAGATCCCTCGTTGCCGTCTGTTCGAAGACTTCAGCTGCCAGTGGCATTTGCTCTATCGTCTTTGCCCAGGCTAACACATTGACTGCCTCCAGAATTATGCAAGGTCACTGAACGTGTGTTTAATGTGCTGGTTGGGGGGTAAAAGTGATTAAAATTAGCGTAAATAAAGGAGCACTTTTTCTTTAGGCTTTTCATTTTTCATTTCACTGCCAAGAGCTTCAAATATTTTAACTGCAGTACTGTAGGTAGCTTGCGAGTCAAATCCCCGCTACTCTCAGCGTGCTTTCCAGGAACTCACAGTTATGATCCGCAATATGTCAAACATTTCAAGCTTCAAAGTACGGCATTAAACACGCTCCGTTGCCGTTTGCTTGAGACATATTTTGAACAAGCTTTGGATATAGGATTCTCCATGCATGCAGTTACCCCCCAAAACCGCCTCTGGTTCTCTGAGATTCAAACTAATTCCTATTCTGTGCTGAAATTTAAAATGGGAATACACTGAAGAAAGGCCACAAAAGACATCAGTAATCACTGACAAAAAAAAATAGCAACCAGCTAGAAATGCGCAAATGGATTTGGCAGGAGCTCTTGTGTGCATAAATTCTTTTTGCAGAGTCAGAGTAAGCAGTTTGTTAGCAGTCTGGGAAGGATCTCGGATAATCTTTTGGCAGGTATGAGTCCATGCATCAGTCTCTGGTTTCCACTTGCCATCACGGGTCATCAATCCTCATGGCTTTAAAGGCAGAGAGACTTTTTAAAATCCAGTGTTTCTGCCTAGCATTTCCTTATTTCACACCCGGCCAGTTAAAAGGTTAATTCCTAATCGCCATGGCCTCCGGTGTTCACTGCATTTGCACCAAGCGATGTGTACTAAAAAATAACAGGTGTTTTGGTGGGTGGGTGAGTGTGTGCATGAAGTGTTTCAGTATGCGTGCGTGTCTTATTGTGTTGGCTTGTCTACCTGCCGTGGGTGATAAGGGCCAGTGTGGAGAATCGCCTTTTGTTCCAGAATTACTCATCCCTGTGTCAGCGTGGGAAATTTAAACCCCGCTTAATCTCCGTTTCAAACTCAGATGCTGGTTAGAGCCTGAGCTCGGTGTCGCGTGTTGTCGTTCACCATTGTCTCTGAGCTTCTAAATGCATTGATGTTTCTATCAATGCATACCCCCCCTTTCTCTCTCAGCGGCAGCTGCACGTGTCGGTAAATATTTGAGTAAAAAATTTAAAGAGAGTCCTCTCGTGTGATCCTCGAGCACGCCAGGGTTCGTTTTGAAGTGTTTATCTGTATGTAAACACACACCTACACGCGTACCTTCCACCGTGTGGTCGGAATTCGTGTTAATTCAAGCAGCCATAACAAGTGTCTCTTTTCCTGTTGGCCATCTGAGTCACAGGCTGCAACCGAAGTGTGACACACAAGTCTGTGTCTGTGCGCTCCCTCTTCCTCCCTCTCTCTCACTAGATATTTCCCCCTATATTACTCTATATCTCTCTCCCCTTTTCTGTGCTGCTATCTTGGTTTTCTACCCATTAATTGTCAGTCTTCCTTCCTTTCTGCCTCTTCCTCTTCTCTGTTCCACCCTCCTCCTCCTCCTTCCCCCTCTCTGTTTGTATGTGTCGACTCTCTGCCTCCCTCCCCTCCTGTCACTCCCTCCTCCACCTCTCTTTTTCTCGCTCTCTCTCGCTGGTCTCGCTTACCAAGCAGGGCACAGCAGCAACAGCAGTAGCGGCAGTAGCTCACTCTAGCCAGTTCTGAGACACAGCGGCGGCTGCAGCGTGCATGTCAATATGTGTGTGCGTGTGTGTGTGTCACGGTTTACATGTTTGTGTCAGCCAGTGTGCCTGCTGCTCTTTAAAGAGTGAATACAACGCATCCATGGAGTTACTCTAACGAAGGGACTGGAGGGACATATGTAAGAAGACCATCCTGGAGCTCATTAAGAGGAAGAAGGAAGACATAACATCACTTTTTTTTCCTCCCCCGTTTTCTCTCTTCTTTATTTCAGCCTCTGTTTTTCTGTCAGACTCTCCTCACTTCTATAGCTCTCCTTTCACTGTCTAACTTGGTGTGCTGCTGCAAGGATTCTGTCAAACACAACTGTAAGTGGACTTCATCGTGTGCGTGCGTGTGTTTATGTGCTGCATGTATTTGCTGTGTACCCTCACACTCCTTGTCAATTTTAACTTGCTGTAGCTGTAATTCGCGTCTGAGTGCACATATTTGCATGCCACGATAAAGTGCGTGTCGTGACATCTCTAATGACTTAATTAGGCCGATTTGCAGAGCCCACTTTGTAGTGAGGGAGAAGCGCGTCCATGTAAACATTACTGACCTCTGTGGTGCAGATCTGTTCATAATCACAAATGTTAATAATACTCCTGATGCGTAGTATTGTGCCAAACTGTCACTGCTGCCATTTATCTAAAATGTCACTTGTTGGTGTGGCATGTGAATGAATGCCCTCTCCTCCAGGTATTCTCTGCAGCTGGTGAGTGTGTGCGTGAGGGAGAGACAGACAGGGAGAGAAGGAATGATTGAGAGAGTCTTACTGGGTGCCTGTGTATGTGTGTGTGTGTGTGTGTGTGTGTCACTCTGTCACCCTGTCACCCAGGGCATGGAGAAAAATCAATAGATCTACAGCTTGAGTTGGGCCGTTTACCTCTGTCAAGTGATGAGCAGACACTGTGGCCTTCAAGGGTCCGCAGACAAGTGCTCGGGATGCTGTGCAGACCCGCAGTCCGTCAGCTCTGCGTGGTCCTTTCATTTTTCGTACATGATTGATCTTGTGTGCTTTTGAGAGCTCTATTTTGTTACTTAAACCTGACTCTTTCCTTTCTTTTTCTTTTTTTTCAAAAACTGGCGACAGAGACCATACGTCAAAAGTTTTTCTTTTACCTCCCCAACTGGCGCCACTATTAGAGCTAGCCAAGGGAATGAGTAAGAGCAGGTGAAAAGACTGATAGAAAGAAGACGGAGCCAGAGCATGCGGGATGGGAACAGAGGTAGACCGTCATAATCAATCCTCCATGATCCTGGAAGAGCATCATTTGTCTTCTTTTCTCACTCTACTCCTCCTCTTGCTCATCTTTCTCTCATTTTCGGTGGTATAGCTACTTTGATTTTGAGTAAGAACACCAGTCTCCAGAGCTTCATTACTTTTAAAGCCTTCATCGTGAGAGGCCATAAAAAGATTCTAAGGAATGGATTTGCCAGACATTTTGTACCGACTTGCGAGTAATGGCTATGGGGGAATATAATATTCCTCCACGGTGTGTAATGGCCTTCTGTGCCTTGTGCTCTGGGTTATCAGGGCAAACTGTGATTGGCTAAAATCCGTCAGTGCTGAAGAATATGACATTGTGCATGTTAAGCTGCGCCTGCTGGGGATCCTAGCTCTGTTTAATTCATAAGAACACACCACTATGCTGCATAAACTTGTAACTGAATGCGATGCTCGCGTTTGTGTGTCCAGGAGATTGGGGTTGTTTTTAAGCATTGCACTGACCTTGTGTTTTGGTATGTTCCCCTTTCTCTACTGTGTTTGCATTCATTTGTTTTCCATCTTGCGACTGGATAGGGCAGAAGAATGTGTCTGGGGCAGTGTGTTGCCTTAAGAATATGGGGATTTGTATGGGGTAGCAGGAAAATGCCGGGGAGGAAATGATTGAGAGAAAAGGTCACTAGACAGGATGCCCTTTTTTTTTTTTTTTTAATCTGATATAGGAAACTGCAGAGACCCAAAAGGGGAGGGAGAGAAAAAGCAGTGCAATGTTAGGAAAAATGATTAGAAGTGAAAGTGTAGCTAAAAGACCAAAGAAGTGCTATAAATTGTGTTAAGTCAAACATTAAGCTTTGCTTCTCATATATCAGCTGCGACTCCAGTCATGACTTAAATGTCCCATTTCCACAGGCTGACAGAGCATTGTTTGTGACCTTTTCTTTGTAGGTGGAGTGTAAAACTGTGTGGTGTTTTACTCTCCACCTCTACTTTCAATCACAAACAGTAGCGTCCAGCTGGGGCCTTTCTAAGTGGAGTTTGGATGTTCTCCTTATGCCTGGATGAGTTGTCTGTTGGCACTCCAGCTTCCTTCCACAGTCCAAAGACGTGCATGTTTGGCCTAACTGGTGATTCTAAATTGGTTATAGGTGTAAAATGGAGTGTGACTGTGATAGCCCTGTAGACCGTCGATCTATATACAACCTCTCACCCGAGGGCATCTAAAAACAGGACTGATGGACGGATAGATCATAAACTATATAAAAGATGGATGTATCCACCATGATGTCACTCAATGGTTTATGACGCTAATAGATAGTAGTGTTTGTCAATAGTAGGCTTTGTTAGCAAGTAGTATTCATAGACAGTATGGACACATTGCACAGAAATACAGTCTAATTGTTGCTAAGTAACGTACTATTAGAGCTGGGCGATAGAACGATAACGATATGTATCGCGATATAACTTTTACTCGATAGAGAAATTAAGCTATCGCGATAGACCATACTTCGCCAGCGTGAGGCACGCATACGCACACATGGCTATTTGTTTCAAGATGGCCAGTTTGCACTATACTCTAAAGTGTACGCGCTAATTGTTCTTAAGTACACACCACACACACAACCACACTACGTCACACTACCATATAAACTATCAGCCAAGTGAGACAAATGTATATAATATTTCAATTTACTAACTGTAAGCTATACGAAGGGGATAACACTAGGGAGAGACTCATAATATCGGCTGGAATAGAAGAATCAACAAGTGCCAATAATTGCACATCTCATAAGTTATTTGATGGCCTCTACTTTGTGATACACAATTGCACATTTCAAGTATTGAGGTCTATTGCACCATTGACTATTAACAAAAGTATTGCACAAAAGGTATTGCACAGTGAAGTGAAGAGGCACTACAGCTTAGTTGTTCCCCCCTCCTTTGTCCTCCTGTTTCCCCTCCCTCTC
>NW_024582519.1:970599-991729 GCF_018398535.1 Haplochromis burtoni | reverse complement strand
CCCTCCAGAGAGGAGTTAAACAGTTTGATGGCGTGTGGGACAAAGGAGTTTTTAAGTCTGTTAGTTCTTGTCTTGTCTTCACCCCCACATGAAAGTTGTTATGAAAGGGGAAGTTACCATGCAGTGAGGATGTTCATTTAAAATTTAAGCACTTTAAGAAGTGACAGGAAGCTTCAAGTGGCCATTGGAGGAACTGCTGTTTTTGACACTTTTACTCTCCGCCGTCTATCGACTAGAGATAGTTTCTGGTATAGCAGTTATTATTATATTTCAGGTTTGCTTCCAGTTAATTCTGCAGATGATGTTGTATATTTTAAACTTTTTTTTGCATTCATTTAAAAAAACTGACTTCACTTTCTTCATCTTCAGAGGCAGGGCAAAGCCTTTGACAACAACATGTAAGAACAGACAGGAGCGAGACACAAACTGTTACATGCTGCTATTTTTAGTTTTGGAAGAGCCATCAGTAGCGTATAAATGTAGGATTTATAAACAGCAAAATTCTGGGAGAAAAAAAGGACTGAAAGCATCTTGATTGTGTGCGGATACTTTAATTAAAGTGTCTCCCTCATTATGATGAAATGCTGGGAATCACCTTTGTACCTGTTGTTAATTACCTACATGTTAGAGGTTTCTGCAGCAGCAGGAGCAGCAGCCTGTGTCCTTGGCACAGTCGCAGCCCTCCCCCCTTCCTATACAAGTTTTCATGTTGAAGGTGTCACATGCAGGTGCAGGACTGTAGGTGTGAGTAGACGTGCACGTATCTGGCCATTCCTGTTAAGGAAGGAGGGAACGTGCGCGTAGCCTAGAAATGTGGATCGTCTCTCTTCGTTACCGATGGGCTCGTCCCCTACCTCTCTCTCCATGACCCAGTTCTCGTGTGCTGACACCCCGTGTTCATACTGTGCCTGCAGCAAACACATGTTGTCGGAGCAGAGAAAGGAAAGAAAGCGGATTAAAGGGAGACAAAAAAGGAACTTGTTTTCAGAAGTTTCAGAATTGTACTTGGCAAATGGCTTGTGCTTGTTGCTATCACCTCTATGGTGCGACCAAAAGAGGAGTTCGGTTGTTTTTTTTAATTGTTTAACTCTTTACCTGATACTTCATTTACGGGCTTCTTTCTTCTTTGTCCTGTATTTACAGAGCAGCTTCCTGGGTAGTGCCACATTTTCAGTTGGAGATCTTCTGAGGGCAAAAGATGAACGACTGACCTTGAGCCTCAGGTAAGGGCATGTTTCCGTCCCGCTCGCTGCTGGACCGTATCCCTCAAACCTAAACTCAGACTTGTGTGTCTATGCATCTTCTCTTGAAACTTAGCTGGCAAAGGAAATCCATCCACAAGAGCAATTTTTAGGAGAGCTCTGAAAGTTGCCAGGGCTTTTTTTTTCAGGGACGATTTGTTAGCAAGTGAGAATAAAGTAGTGCTCTAATCATCTTTGTTTTTTTGTGGAAAATTGAAGTGGAAATAACTGATTTTTTTTTTCCTAAGAGGCTTTTAAATGAAAAAATGACAAGAAATTCCAGTGTGAGGTCCGTAAGAATAAATATATAGCATCTTTCCCCCACACCAATAACACTTCTATGTTTGAACATTAGATTCTGAAAGTCAGTGGACATTGCAGGGCACATGCTTACTTAAAGGGTTGTGAGGATATAATCAGTAATTTCACCACAAAGAAGATCGCTTGTTTGCCTTTTAGGGGGGCACATTGTCTCATCGCAAGCAACAGATAAGCTTTGGTCCTGAGCATTATTAATGCTGTTCCCTTCTTACAAAGTGCTTGACATGACTATTAAGAGCTAGCGCGGAGATATGTAAATAAATAGCTGGCGCAGTTTGAAAGCCATAAAATTGCGTTTTACTGTTAGGTTTGATGATTTCACCCAAGGGGAACCTAAATATTCTGTTTGGGAGAAGATTACAAAGGAGCATTTGAAATGAACATCTGCTGATTGTTTCAGGCACAGAGCGAGGATAGCGTTAGCTCGATGTGCAAACTGAATGCAGTCTTTGTGTCGGTTTCACAGGAAACTGAGCTCGAGTAATGTGGAATCTCTGATGCCACTCAGATCAGGTGGACACCAGTTGCACACCTACATATTGCAGTTGTGCACTTGATTCATTTTTTTTTTTTTACGTTTGCAAATTAAAAACAGGAGGATTTGTAATTATTTTTTGCTTCTTCTGTTCCATCTGCTGCAATAACACGCAACCCAACCTGCTCATCTTTACCAACATGGCCCTGAGTTTGAAGCGCTAACATGTCCACAGGTTTAGCTGACATTTAAAGAAGAAATGGCACGTGAAGACACATAAACAGACCCATCGCTAATGCTGAATGTCGCAAGGCTTTTCTAAACCATCAGGGCAGTGAAATTTTTTTCTCGCTAATAACTACTCGGTGACAATCGGTGATAATAATCTCCTGCTGACATTGCTTTATCTGTCCAGCTACCACTTCTGCAAAGGAAGGTGACTTATAAGGTGTTGCTTAGTAAAGTGTTACTCAGCGACACTGCACATTTTAACCCTATCATAGCGAAGTGAATCCTTTTTGATACATGAGTTTTTGTCAGTTATTGAGACTAATACATTATCATTAAAAAGTAATGCAAACAAAAGGAAATTGCACACTAATTAAATGTCAGATGTAGCAAATATGACAGCTGGCAATTATTTTATAGTTCAGTCTTTACATTGTTAACATAAATTTCATCATCTGGTATACTGCCTTGTAGCAGCTAAATTTTAAATGCCTGCTTTTATGTGGCTCTTTTTGAAACATGGACTAGGATTAAGCATCTAATTTCCACAGTAACCTGTGACCGACCCACCGTACCTTTGGAGCCTCAAGTCCAAAGCACGTCCACAGAAATCCAGCTTGAAACAAAGATGCTGCTCTGAACACGCGTCTTGATTATAACAACCACGATGAGGCTGTTTCTGACTGAACCAGTACTAGTGGGTGTGCGGACAGACGTAATCGTTATTTCGGTGCCCACAAAGACGGTCCTTTGATAGGTAAAGTAATCACAGGTGGTGGTCTTGAGTGTGCAAGCCATATTGCAAAAGATACATGGAGAAGGGTGAAGGTCATGAGCGTTACCATGGAAACCGGAGACAAGTTCCCAAGTAGTGAAACCCAGTAGGTCAGTGCGCAGATATATTTGTATCTTCCTAAAATGCTCACACATGTGTATTTGTTCTTGCTTTGTTCTACGTCCTTGAGTCCATGGATCACGATCACAAAACCGTCACATTCCGCTTTTGTTCTGAAGGTCCGCTAAACATGCACAGTGCCTTATGGCTTTTCTTCCTCTTATGCAACCAGTGCGTTTGATTTAATAGTCAGGACACTCTGCCTCCACCTGTTAACTGTTAAGATGAATCCGTCTCCTGTTTGTATTGTCAGGCTGAATTTCCCTTTTCCGTCACGCTCACAGTTGTGTTTGAAAGTACACCCCTTCAGCAATCTACTCTTTTTATTTCCTTCTTCTTTTTTCGAATTTCTTTTGTTATGCTTTTCATTTCCTGTAGGTGATCCCAGGTCACAGGGTATAATTGTATCTTGCACGATTGACTATATGAGCTGCAGAGAAGAGAGATTACGGGCCCCCTTTCTCTGTCTGTGGGCATTTGTGTTTGTGCATGCACACATTTTTGCACAGGTTGTTCTGAACAGCAGAGTATTGTCATTTCACTGCTCTGTAGTTGTACCACATTGTTGGGTTTCTTCTTTTTTTTCCTGTTTGGCATAGTGGGTTTTATTTCTGAGGATAACATAAAGCCACCACAAAGCATTTTAAAAAAAAATCCAAAATCAACAATCGCCTGCCTATTCAAGGCCTGCTGTTACTGTGCTATCTTTATCACTGCTGCTACACCTTTATCCACCTGCACAAGCTGAATTCAGCATGTTCAGCTATATTCTCTGAGGCGGCGTTGCCCGAGACTCTGAAAAGGGGTCAGAAAACTGAGTTCTGCACACAAATCATATTGATTTTTTTTTTAACTTTCATCTTTGCTTTTCCTTTTTTTCTTTTGTGTTAGGGGTTAATTTGACTTTTTCAGGGTTTTGGTAATTTCTTCTTAGGTGAAACTTCAGAAAACCTTTCGCTGAACAATGTAAATACACTAACCAGCATGCTTTCAAGCCAAATAACTCGGCAAGAAAAAGCACACAGCACACTGTACTGTAATACAGTGTTCTGCTTGACAAGAACAATCCAAGTATTCATTCTATTTTTAAGTAGCTTAAAGTAAACTTGTGGCGCACTAAACAATGTCTGTTACCACATTAAAAATGTTTCCTACAGAAACACACACATGGAGTCATTATGTCCCAAAGAGCTGTTGCTGGTGTGGCGTTGGAGCCCAGAGGTGTTACACTGACACCCTGCGATGCATGTGTAAGCCATCCAGACACACCAAGGAGAGTGCCTTTTATTTGATATGCTGTTTGCATGTTGGTTCATGCAGCGAGAAAACATTTCAGAGATGAGGAGCTTTTCGTGAGTATGCATGATTCATCCTGGGCTGTTTGACCTGGTGAAGAGTCTGTGATTCACAGAGCACGAAGTCTGCGACACTGATGTGAGGCAGGAACGCGATTCATTCTGCCCATTACAGGAAACAGATGCTTCATTTAAACGGCGTCCTAATGCCCACTCAGTCGGTTGTTGCAGAAAGTCAGTTAATTTGAGCTGCTTCGCTCGGAGGAGAGAAAAAGGGAGCGCTTTATCTCGACGAGGCAAGGATTGATTCCCTTCGGTGAGTCTCAAAACCAACATGACTTTGACAAACTTCGCTTCATAAGCTCTGGGTTTATATTGGTGCTGAGCATAATGCATGTGGAGCTGAAATTGTTGGGTTTTTTTGCCCAAGTTCACTCTGTTACAAGGCTGTCCACCTGAGAGCTCGCTCCTCATTCCCACAAATTCTTTGCATCCCGGCTCCTCTCTCAGGTCTCACGCTCGCTTTCATGTGCGGCTGGTTAGGATGTTTGTCACGGATTGTTTTTGTTTTTCCGTAAGGTGCAACCGGTTTGATTTAGGTCACTTTTTCCTTCTTTTTTTTTTTCTTTATTTATGAAACTTCCTGTCAGCTTCGTGTCGAATGAGCGCGCTTGTTGGATACGAGGACTCGGCCCGTGTGAAGATCTTTCTCTTTTTGTTGACACCAGAAGCCGCTGAAGTGATGATGAGAAAAATCTTCCCTTCCTGCAGCCTCTCAAAATGACCAAAAAGGAAACACATACAGAGGCCCATCAGACACTCAGCGGCGTACAGACAGACGCACGCTCGCACATGTCTTTAAAGAAAACACAGTTGGGCAAACAACACCAGAAAAGGTAGTTAGAGTTTGAAGTTTGCACCTTTTATTAATCAAAGTTTCTGTTTAAAGGGAATTATTGATGACATAGGTTGCTCGGCACATAAATTCCGCTCTAGTTTGCCTGGTGGTAATTTTTGTAACCCACCTGCAACATCTATCTGAAAAGATTTCTTTTTAAAACAACCTCATGTTAAATATCTTCTCTCAAGGTTTCCATCTCTTTGGTATTCTTAGAAGAAGATGGAAATAGAGGTAATCAAGGCTAGAGTTTGGAAGCTGAAAACAAGGGTCATGAGATATCTGTATGCCGTCGTGTGCACATGGCTGCTTGGTCATGTGTATTTGTCTTTGAATCTATATTGCATCAAAGCAGCATGGCTTGCGTTTTCCTGCCTGAGGTTATACCTCTGAAAACTCACATAACTCCTCACAGCCCGCACCACTTGCTGTGAAACACGAACGGCATTATATCCACTGTTTTAAGATGCATTTGTCGAATTCTTGGCATGCTTGTTCATTTTCCATAATGTATGTTCGCTGCGCAATACGGGATGCAGTAATGTTTTTGCCACTTAGAGGCGGCAGAACAAGCTGTAAACACAATATTGACAAATTACCATTGCATTTAGGCAATGTGTTAGTTATTAGTTTTAGCAGCTTATTTACACATTCAGGCACTGCAGAGAAATTTTTAGCACATTTTAATATGCGCCCTCGGTTTCCGTCTGGCTCACGAACATCTAGTGTTACGTCACGTGTCATTTATACTCAGTTGTTGCTCGGTTTTGGGTTACAACCAAAAGAAATATTGTTTTCTTGAACTGACTGCCAGATTCCTTTATGACCTTTACCCACACAGAATGTGGAGCCACTACAATAACTAATCACCATCATGTTTGAGTTCTTAATTACCTGCTGATTGCAAACAGAGATGCATTGATTGCATACCTCTGATATTTATCAGAACAGCTCACCGTGTAAAATTACTACATGGTGAGCTGTTTACCGGCGGTTTATCCGTGAAATGCCATTGGGCGTTTAGCCTTGTTAGTTCAGACTCAGTGGACACATTCGTCGGCTTGTATTCTCGCTCTATCACGTCTCTGCAAGCTCTGTAGACATTTAAGACATTTAAAATAACTGGATAACAATTGTTAAGTAACTACTAGCTGTACTTGTTTGTCCCTTCAGTGTAAAGTTCATCTCAGACAGATTGTATATAGCCTGGTTTCAGCAGGGATGAACAATGAAGCCACTGTACAAGAGGAGCTGCAAAGATGTCAGTGCTGCAGAGGTCTCTCAATAATGCATGTTATATATACACAGAGGAAGAAAGATGATTATTGCATAAACATGCAATTGCCCAATTAGTGACAGAGTCTTCATACTGTTATTTCAGTAATAGTTTGGCCCTTGCTCTTGTTCTGTTGCCCTCTCAGTCTCTCACACTGTAGTTCCCCTTTTGCACTTCTTGTTATCACTAAAACTTTATGCACTCAGTAGGAGAGGCACTCTCTGACCCAGTTCTAGAGCACAGTTTGAGATTTGATTTTGATAAGAATTTGTATGCTTGTGTTAGTGTGTGCGTGCCTGTGTGTACGTGTGTATTGGAGATTTACCATGGCGAGGCTACATTATCACAGACCAGTGCTTTTGCTGCCTGGCTTCATGGCTTATTCATCCATTCCCATTAGATAGGCCCTTTCTTTATTGTCCCACCAGCACCAGTTTAGCCTGCTATCATGATAATATCATTTTACCACCCCAGAGTCCTTTGTATTATGCTGTCCCAATTCTCATGCTTTTCCACAGACAGCCAACTCTCCTTTACACTGTATCCCCCGTGGCTGATTGTATCGAAGCCTGACCTAAGAGTCTAAAGATCAACTGTCTGATCCAGTTATACTGGAGAAAAATTGTGGCTCTTGCTGGAGCCGTGAGTATGGTCACACTCGTGCGTGTCTGCTTTTGTATTTTTCACACGTTAATCTTGCCCTCCTTTGTTGCACACACCCACATATATGCTGTCACTCTCTTAGCATCGGCATGAGATGCTCAGCTCCAAACAGATGAATATTCATCTATTTTTAAAAATGTAAATGGAATCGAATGAGGTGTGTGATTTTTTTTTTTTTTTCCTACCGTAAAAATGTCTTTATTTATGGCTTCTTTGTTTTATCAGTGCAGCAGTGAATGGAAAAACATATGTACTGAAGCGGTTAGAGGAGACTAAAGGACACTTAAGGCTATGGCATTTGAGTGAACGGCTGGTGGGAAATGTTTTATCTGTAGTCTGCACATGGAGAGGAAAAGAACTGTTGGAAGCAAGTTGGTGTGTGTGTGTGATGAATCATCCAGGAATGCGTTTAATGTATCACCTCATGCGCACACAAACACAGACTGTATGTTCTAGTTAATATTATTAACACGCAGAATATATTTAAAGGTGGGTGGGGGCAATTTGGGGCTAAAATAAATGCACACAAGACTTCCTCATTTTTACTCCTTCAACACTAAAGCTGGTTTATTCGCTGCACATTGTTCTGCATAATATGTGAGCTCCCCCAGGAATTAGGGCTCATGGGCTGAATATGAGAATAATAAACTCGGCTAGTGCAGCTCAGCGGCATTATAATGCAACTGAGTGAAAAACTGTTAAATATGTATATAAAGTTTACACGGGAGTCTGTGCAGTCCGCTGAACTCAACTAAGTACAGGTTTACTGCTTCCACAGGAAAGAGGAGGCTGATCAAAAGCACTTGAATAATCGATCATCAACTAGTGTGAGCGCCTCTGTAAAAGCACAAGTTGTGGTAGTTTACTGGTCTGTACAATTCAGGTGTGTGTTGAATGAAGCAGTCTTCCTAGGACTTGATGTCCCATTTAATTCAACCCAAGGTCAGGCCATGCAGCGCTTAGAAGAACCCAAGTGCTACAGGCGTCAGCCACCATGTTAAAAGTTCATGAGAGTGCAATGAGAAAAAAAGACTGAACAAGTAAGGCTTGTTTTGAAGTACAGCTCATGTGTGCAAAGTTGCATCTGAACAAACCACAAAAACAATGACGAGACGAGCAGACAAGACCAAAGTGGAGACGTGTGGCCACAATACACAGCAACCTGTTTGTTGAAAACCAGCAAGCAGCAAAAACGCCTCATACCAAAATGTCAAAGGTAGTCATTGAGGGTTGGTCTTGCATTTGGTTTGCAGCCATATGACCTGAGCACCTTGCAGTTATTGAGTCGACCTATCTGTCAAACAGTCTAAAGCGACGATCGTAGTTAGGTCATAAAATAGGATAATGATCCAAGCACAGCAGAAACTCTACAACAGAATGGCTAAAAATCAAAGAATGAAGGTGTTGCAACAGTCAAAGTGTGGACCTCAGTCTGACCAAAACGCTGTGGTTGACCTTAAGAGAACTGTGCATAAATAAATACCCACAAGCCTCAATGAAGCAATCTTGTGAAGAAGAGATGGCCAAAATTTCTCAAGAGCCATGTGTGAGACTGATTAAGTCATTCAAAAAATGATTAACTTAGCTAATTGCTACTAAAGGTGCTTCTTCAAGCTGCACTTAGTTTTTCACAGGACTGCATAGAATCCTGTGAAAAACAGGAAAATATTTTTTTTCACCTTGCTTTAATTATTCGGTCATGACTTATTAACAATGCCCATAAAGTGTAACGGTACATCAGGGATACCCTAAGCTTACTATAGAGCTCTTAGGCTAAAATTGATATTGAACAAGGCAATCGTGTTGTGGTAGCTCAAGGTCAGTCATTCCTCAGGTTCTTCCTGTACATAATGTCTTTGCAACATAACACTAATAGGTGAAAGAAAAGAAAAAATTAGATGCGGCGTGAAGAGCCAAAGATGGAGGAGAGAGATTTAATAAGTCTGGCCCAATGTGGTTCTGAGGCATGCTAGGGGCACAGCTCATGCCAAGAAATAATGGGATAATAATGAAGACAATATGGTGGGAAGAAGAGGCGAAGACAGTAAGTACATAAAATCATGTCTGGCAGGTTTCTGTTTGTTTTTTTTTAATGCCATCCTCTTTTCTTTTTTCTTTTTTTTTTGCCTTAAATTGTAGTGTGCAATAATTCAAACCCCCTGCTGGGGCACTGAACACAGAGCTATGCAATCTGCCCCTTTGCTCCATCTCCGATGTTTCACACATGCCTCGGAGGACATTCTTGTCTGCCTTCCATTATAATAACTTTGGCAATTTGAATGCATATAATGTCTTTAAAAAAATCAAATGTTTCACCCATTGAAATAATGCTGCATGCTGCTTCCTAAACAATATAAGATTAGGGCTGTGCGATATGACCAAAATCTCATATCCCGATATAAGACATCTATCCTCCCGATAACGATATAAATCACAAAAATTTTGTACGTGGAGTCGGGTGTTTTAACCGATGCATGAAACGATAAATTTTTAGACATAAGTTGTAACGGCCGCCGTTTTCTTTGTGAGCATTTATTACGCGACGTGCTGCAGGGAAAAGCCTGTTCTAACGTTTGAGTCTAAGGTTTATTTTTTAGCAACTGACGGCTCTTTTTTGCTTCTCATCTGTAAACTCTCTGCATACTCGTTCACGTGATTCAGTTTATTTTGAAAAGTCTCAACAGGATCTTGAGCTTTATTGTGAAAGGTTTATGTGGAAAATAAACAAGCGGACACGCAATGGTTTACCGTCGTTGTTGCTAACGACAACGCATAAAAACAGGCGCTTGTCCGTCCGTAGTGTGGTTATATTAAATATAAGAGAAAGAGAGAACTTTAAGAAATTAATATAGCCACTACAGTGACCATCAAAACGATGAAAAAATATTGCCGTAAACAGTTTATTTTGCGACACCACGAAACAAACAAGCACGATAGACGTTTTTATATCGTCATCCAATATAAATCGTTATATCGAACAGCCCTATATAAGATTATAGACTGAATAAATGTACACCTTATAAATATGTCAAATTAAAAATAACACACAACACTACCACTATGTGTAATATACATGTGTATCATGTGTATTTCCATTCAAGTGATGTTGAGTGTAAGTGCACACGCATGTATAAGTTCTCACCCCAACCCGTGTGGTAGAGACCCCTCACACACCCCCCCCCCCCCCCTGAGTCCTGGCTCTGCCTTGCTGAGGTTTTCTTCCTGTTAAAAGGGAGTTTTTCTTCCCACTGTCGCCAAAGCCCTTGCTTACAGGGAGTCATATGATTGTTGGGGTTTTCTCTGTTGTGTTATTGTAGGTTCTACCTGTGTAAATAAAATTGAAATTGAAATGTTGCGTGATACACTCTGGAAATCCCGTTTCAGATCTTTCCTTCCATGAGAGTCCTTGAATGTGATACTGCATGATTAAATATAATTGTTAATTAATTATATAATAATTAAATGATTAAGTAAGCACAGGGGTTGCATGTGTACACTTAATTTAAAAGCCCTACTTATCAGGACGACTTTTGACTTTTGCCATCCAGCTTCATTTATAAAGCCCTGCACACCCACACGGTTGTTATTCTGTTATTCTGGATAATAACGTCTCTGCTCAAGGTAGGGCTAGGAAGAGCTACACCAGTGTTTACATGATATCACAAAGTGATAAGTCACGGTACAGAGATGTAAACTCTAATGAGCCAAAGTAATTAATATGTATGGGTGAATAATACCTGGGAAATGGCCTTTTAGCTATATTATAATAAGCAGGATTTTATTTGGATTCCCAGACTGTACAAATCCCTCAACTCGTATGTTTAAAACATGTTTCGTCCATCGTTGCGCGCTCCTGTTGCCAAGATAACGCTGCTGCCGCATTTGTTTTGGTGTCTGATTCCTCTAACCTTGGGAAATCTCTAGAGTCACCAGCTCATCACCGTAACAAGCGTCTCAACAAACAAGGGTAACACACATCTGTTGGACTTGTGTTTGTCCAATCATGCATGCTGCATATCCACTGTGACATGTATCTTCCATTAGCATAACAAGAAGCTCGTGTTGACTCATAATGTTGACACTGTTTGTAGTAAACTGCGAGTTAGGCTACACTGCGGGGATGTACTGCTCGGGTGCTTTTCTATTGTTTTGTTCACCCACATTTACATAAGTGGCCACTCAGGTCTGGACACAAAAAGAGTCGGGATATGAGCGTGGATTTGTTGTTTTAGGCAAACGTGTAATCCCACAAATACAGAAACACAAACACACCACAATGGCTAGTGGATATGTGTCCAAATCCTCCATTTAATAGTCTCTATGTTTTTATGATGAAGGCTGACTGTAACTTTGCAAAGTCTAAACTGAGCCTAGCTGCTGTAGGTCAAGGTCAAATATTTATCTGGTAGCCTTAATCCAGTAAGAGTAAACTACACATTTTATTTATGTACAGTGGGTTGTTTTCTTTTAATTTTCACTTGTGAGAAAGAGGGTGAGAGGGAAAGCTATAAGTTAATTGTAAAGAAAGACATATAAATATATTGTATATATGTGTGGATGTGTGTGTGTAGGGCTGGGGGTTCTTTGCCTATCTCCCTTTTGTGTACATGAAAGAAAGGAAGCACAGAGAATCTATTATTACTATTGTATACAGACCACTGTTTGCATAAATGTCTCATTTCTATGCTGCTCCATATTAATCTGAAGTTATATATTTCTGGGAGACGTATAACACCATGCCCAGTGTCTTTTGAACACACTGGGAAGAAGCCTAGGCAGAATGATAACGCCCTGCCCGGTCTATATCAATGACCTGTGTCAATACTGCTCTTAAATCCCTTTCATTTACAGCGAATGGGGAAGCAAGCTGTGTGCTGCCTGCCATTACTGTATCTGAAAGCTAGTTTTTGATAGCAGAGTTATGGCTGACCTTTCTTAGCGTGCTTTTTCATACAGACTTGTAGTATCTTGGGGAGAGTTATCCTGAGACTGACTGTTGTTATGACCTCAGTCTGCTTCTTAGAGTGTGTGACTGTAAATACTGCATTTTTCTTTTTTGAGTGTGTTAAATGTGACTTTATTGAGCTTTAAATTGGAATCCCGGTGGTCCAGTGACCATGTTGGAATGGCTGAAAAGCATTTTTAATTCTTCTGTGGAAATTTTAATTGGTTTAAAATGTGTCTATTTTCATCCTTTCTTAGTGTTTGTAAAGTTTAGCTTATTTCATATTCCATTTTTATTCTGTACCATCTGTTTAATGTTTGTTCTTTGTTAAGCATAGCGCACTTTCCCAGCATTCATTTTAATACGATGTGACATGCGCTGATTAAATGTGTTTGCCACCGGCAGAGCTTTTTGCAAACAGTATCTGGCTGTGAGCTTTTTGGCTTTTTCATGAACTGAAAGCCAGAAAGACTATCAATAAAACCCATACACATTTTTTACCATCATATATTGCACATGTTTTTTTACTCTTGAGAGTCACACGTGAACAAAACGAGTGGTCAAATGCAATCAGTGCTCTGTCGCTAAGCAACTCCCTAAACCCAGTGAGATGCGAATTAACACATTTGCCTCATTCAAAACAGAAACTGATATTTGTTGATGAACACTTTCATTGTTCACTTATGCTGCACTTTGAACAGCCAGCAGTGAGTTAAACAGAAAATGAATACCTGAAAGAATTTATAGAGACCAGGGAGAGGACGTCAGATGAGTGGTGGCTCTGTACTGAAACCTGAACAAACAGCACCTTCTCATTCTAGGTCATCAATGATCTCATAGATATTTGCAAGGTGTCTTTATCAGTGTCATGACACAGCTCATCTGGTCATGGCAATAGTGAGACTAGTTTAAACTCTCAAATTACCATACTTTTCCTTTGTTTGTCATTTGTGTGTCTCTGAAACACAACACAACAGGAGAGGACTTTGAGGGGATGGTACACCTGCTGCTTGGTTTATGTTTTTTTGTCAGACTCGGGGAGCATGCTGTTGGTTTGTGTGGAGCCTTTCCCCTCATTGCCGGGTTTCAAAAATGGCGATTTCCATTTTTGCGAAGGTGTCTCATCAAGTGACACCACTGACTGGCCAATCAGATGCATGCAGTCTGCTGATGTCACATAATCTCAGATCGCTTGGAACTTCGTCCAAGCAGATGTTAAAAATGGTACCTGGTACGACGTGCTACCACCGAATGGAAAATCGCAAGTGTGCTCTGTATTGTCAAAGTGCCATATATTGATTAAAATATCAAATCGCATTTGACCTCAAAGTCAACAGATTGGTCTGAAGGTCAAAGTGATAATAATGCTACACAGACCTATGAAAGTATGTTTCCTACTGCTGTTGTTGGTACTGACAACATCTAGGGATGTAGGAGATGATATATGGTGAGTCTAAATAATTTAGTTAACTTTACGTTACTTTGGACCTCTGATCTCTTTTTCAAGGTCACATAAGGTTAAACTTTCAGAAAATGCTTGCCAGTTCTGTCAGTTATTAAAATAAGGGCTTCACTAGAGCAAGTAGTGCATTTGTTTGTACTGCACTGCAAGCTTCTTAAAGTATGTTTAAAAAGAACAGAGAAGCTAAATTAATATATAAAAAATGCAGTTCTATTCTTTCAAAGTAAAAACTGCCCAGAAAGTGAGCAGCTTTGTACTTTCAGAGTTTATTTTGTTGGATTTTTTGTTATTTTTGGATGTGTGTGTGTGTTTTGTTATAACTTTGACTGTTTTTCATTTTTATATATCTTTTGGTCGGGCAGCACTGTGGTTAGCACTGTTGCATCACAGCAAGAAGGTCCTGAGTTCAATTCCACCATCAGGCTGGGATGTTTGGAGTTTGCATGTTCTCCCCATGTTTGCGTCGGTTCACTCTGGGTACTCCGCCTTCCTCCCACAGTCCAAAGAGATGCAGTTTGTGGGGATAGGTTAACTGGAAACTCTAAATTGCCCATAGGTGTCAATGCAAGTGTGAATGGTTGTGAAAAGGATAAGCAGTAGAAAATGAATGGATGGATATCTTTTGGTCCTTATTTCACTTATAGTCAGTTTCCTATATTTCCCACTTGTCAAGAAGCAGCCTTGGTTCACCTATGATCCCTTACCTGGAAGCAGCTTAATATGATTACACTACTACAGCTCATCAAATCTAAATAACAGAGATACTTGACCTCCAAACCTGTTGTTTAGTAAAAAACAGTCTGTGTTAAAGTTCACTTCAGCTTTTCCCAGATTTAAATCCAGTCACGCAATATGCAGATGAAGTTGGCATAGCTGGTTTGCTTAGTCATGAGCACCTTCTGGCCTAGCTAACGCATGAAGGTTAATTCTTGACACATACTTTTGTGTTTAACAATCATGCCTAATAATGAAAATAATTGTGGGATGTGGGTTTTCAGATTTGAGTTGAGATTGTTTAATCAAAAGTTATAATTTGGACTGAGTGGCTTTTCTCTAAAAGTCACATCTCACCATTGTTGGTTTAAAATAATTTACTAAGGAAGTTTTACTTTAGTCATTTGTGTTATTTCAACTAAATATTGTGCACTAAAAAAGTCACTCCTAAGAAACTGACTGCAGTTTATCTTAAAATATTGAAACAACTCAATGAAAAGCCACTGAGTTAACCACACAATATTTTCCTTAAATAACACAAATGACTCCTAACACAGGTGTATAAAACACGTTGACATAACTTTTTAAGTAAATCCAAAATGAAATAAAAAAAGTTTTTCTTGAGTGTCACAGGATTGTAGCAGAGCTGTGAAGTGAGCAATCAAAAGTCACAATCATCACTGCCGTGCCGAGAGAGGCACCACTGCATCCTCGTCTAAAGCACCTTTTTCAAACTAGTTTAAGAGATGTTAGACACGCCAGAAGAGAGCAAAAACCCTGCAGCTTGTTGCTGTTTATTCTGCTTTACCACCATATGCCAGTTGCAAAGATGAAGCATCGCTAAAGGCTGATGGAACAAATGCCAACACAGGGCACCACTCTTGAGAATCAAACCCAGCTTCACTATTGTCTCCATTCTGCCTCTGTTGCTTTAACTTCACCCCTGCAAAGTCCCCATGGATTACGAGTCTTTCGAGTGCCTTAACCTACATCCCTGCGTGCTTCACTCACCCGTTCCCATCTGTCATCCTGTGTGTGTGTGTGTGTGTGTGTGTGTGTGTGTGTGTGTGTGTGTGTGTGTGTGTGTGTGTGTGTGAAGAAAAGTGTGGGTGTGCAGGTGTATTTGCGTTGTTTTACCACCTAAAACACTCTGCAGAGCCAAGACCTTCCTACCACGTCCCCTATTCAATTCCCTTGCTAGTAAGAGTCAATGGAGCACAAAACACCTATCATTTACTGCCTACCTGTGTCAACAAGCCACTGGCACCACCTCAAGCAACAGTATCTCTTACACTCCATCTGCTTTCCTGTAGCTTACACGCACTCACGATCCTCCCTCCTCTCTAACACACACATGCACAGTGCTGTTTGCATACAGCATCCCCTTCAACCCCTCATTCAAAGCTATATAAGGCTTGTTGTTGCTCCTCTTCCCTGAGGCTGTTATATCAATAGTATAGTCCTTATGGCTTACTTCTAGTAGGGTTCCCAGGACCCTGACATGGAGCACACTGGCGTAAACCTGTTTCAGATTTCCAGTTAACGGTTTGGTAATGATGTAGAAAGAACCAATTCTGTGCCAAGCAGAGCGAGGGATTGCTCTTTTGCCGTTTCTCCTTGTCTCTCTGTGCACAATTTGTATGCATGCATTTCTGGCGTTACCGCTGTCTAATGTTGATGCCCGGGGCTTTGATGCCTTTAAAAGTGTCACCAAGGTCACAAACAGCAGATGTATTGATCAAATGACTTGCATAATCTATTTATCAAGCTACCGGTGCTGTTTTGCAAGTGCCGTTTGGCTCCTTGAAGACATATGTCTTAAAAGACTGTTTCCAAATCACTCAGCCGATGAAAATAGGATAGTAGAAAAGAGATCAAATGCGTGTTGTCAGGATGTGAGATGTCCAAATCCGTCAGACTGGACACTAAAAAGACTTTAACCCGTCTGCTCTCCAGTACAAAGTCTGTGTAATATCAGAATGTCCGACTGAGTCCATGTGTGAGTGTTTCCAGTCAGATAATGCATCTGACATGTGCAGTCTCCTGCTGCCTGACACATGGAAACACAGTCCTACTGAGCATCAGTTTAAATTCTTGATGTTTGGGTTCAACTGATTCCAAAAATGACATATTTTTATGGTTATTAAGTATTGCTTGTTAATTTGAATATGAAAGCATGAAAAAGAATGCCTCTAATATACATATATGCATCCATCCATTCTCTTCCACGTATACAATTCAGGGTTGCGGGGAGGGTGAAGTCTATTCCAGCTACAAACCAATTGTTTAAAATTATAACAATGAATAATAAAGTATTTATTAAAAGTTAGTTAGTTATGAGGGGAAATTTTAAAAAATAAGACTGATCATTTTTAGTTTTAAATCTGCTCAGGAGTGAAATTGATTTTAGCCTTTTCTGAAGGAAATATCGGTCTTTGTCCCAAGGAAGAGGAAGAGCATTTCTTCTCTTCTTTGTCTGGTCTTTCTTTGATCTAAAGGGTCATTAAGAGCTTCCATGTCTGGGCTGTTAAATTGATTACCATGTCAAAGCGGGGCCTTTCGCTGTGTTTGGGAGGTTTAGTTTCTTATCTGGTCAGCATCCATCCTGACACCTTGAAGGTGAAGTAAGAAGGCCCTTCTGGCACTTTCGTCTTCGTGAGTCTGGCGTTCTCACGTGTTCAAGATGATTCTGTTGGTTTTATGCTGACTTTTGAGTGAACGAAAAGGTGAAACGTTTAGCGTCAGCCGAGTGCTTTAGAAGATATGGAAATCGCTTCCCATTAGGCTGTTATTGTATTTATCAGAATGTCCCTGCCGCTGATGTCCTACAGTGTCAAGTGTATTGCTTGAACTAATATTAGCCCCTGTTGTCAAATAATATCAAATCTCCCCAGTGCCATCAGCACCCGTTATCAGTATGTTTAGCACTGGCCTTAAACAAATCATTTGTTTGGCTTTCTGTACCAGATGTGAGACGATGATAAGTTGTGCTTCTGCACAGTAGCACATTTATCAAAACTAATGAAATGAATAATCAAACCAGCATGGACATCACTTTTTGTGAACTGATTAAGTTGTTTAAAATGTGAAGAATAAATAAAATCCTTTGCTCTGATTTTTTGGCGCTTACAGTTTGTCTCTGTTAAAAATTTTGGACCTTTTTTTTGTAGTTTTCGATTTGATTTTATGTTTCATGCACAATGAGGAAAGTTACAAAACAGCACCAACCTTTCCACGATGGAGACATGCTTATGGGTCAACAAGGCTGCTGTGTCAAGAAAATTTTAGGTCATTTGCAGGGACAGATTGATAGTTTGAGCTCCTTAACTCCAGAGAATTACACTTTCTTCAAAGTTAATATAAAGCTACAGCCAGCAGCGAGACTCCTGAAGTCATCATACAGTGACTCCAAGAAGTTGTCCCGCCCAGTCCTTGACTCAATCCAGCACACAACCACATCACGATGGTTTCACACAACCAAAAAATAGCATGTTACTTACAGAGTTTTAGAGGCACTGTTCAAACATTTGTTGCATTTGGACAGAGCTGAGGTTGCTGTACCAGCCTGTATGCTAAGCTAAAGACCTATCTACTCTTATTTAACAGAACACCTAAGGAAACAAGCTTAATAACACTCAAATCACACAAACATTAACACCTCTATCCATCGTCCTCTGTCCTCCAGTTGATTGTGTGCGTATCCTCTCAATACTGTTGGTCAGCTTCTTTTTATTTGAGATCAAAGGAGTCTGTTTTCCCCCAGGTTTATATCACTTTGTTGAAAAAGAAGTGAATATGTCATTACATTCGAAATGTGACTATGAGATTTTTTTAGATCCATTTGTCACAGTTCAACACTTGCTGTTTATTGCGCTTTGCAAACGTAGCGTGATAGCTGGGTTTGACCTCTTACCACTTATGAGCTGATGGTGCTCCACTTAGTGAATAAGTGGCTATGAAGGTCATCTGAGCGTACAGGGCACTGCACTACCTGCCCACTTCCACTCAACCGTCCTCTCTACCAAATTGTCATTGATCTGCGTTTAGCTTTTCTGTGACTTAACATCGAATACATGCCAGACACACAGCTGACTGACTGGAACTGTTTATAAGAACGTTCACGTCTTAATTGTGACAACATGCTCGTAGTAGACGCAAAATAGAGTTGAAAGCAGGCAGCACATAATGGATATGTGTGCTTCTGTTTGTTGGGTGAGGTGAGGAAATAAGCAAATACAATATTTCTGCCTGTGATTAACACTCAGTGATTGCTCCTTCCTGTTCATATCTGGTCTTAAATTCCATTTTTATTGTTTGGCACATAAAAACTCATTTCTACTTAAGGATAGATTAGTTTTTTCTATAAACATAAGGATTTGCAAAAGCGCGTTGGAAGAATTATTGGTGTTTCGTGCTCGCGGTCTCCTTCGAACAATTTCAGTGTCGAGGGACAAAATCCACTGTCCTTGTTCAAAATGCATTATAAGAAATCTTTAGAAGTCTGAATGAGGAAAATTGAGTGTCCTCAAAAAGGGTGCAAAATTCCTCCCTTGTGTTGCTGTCCCTCTGCTGCGGCTCTGCTGCCCATGAAGCCGCAAAGAGAGAATGTACTTTGAAAACTACTTGCTAAATCTATCTAGCTCACACTTGTGAAGGTTAAGATGCACCACAGAATGCATTTTTGCCCAGAACAAAGGCTGTGGATCGTCCCACATCAGTGACAATGAAATAGCAGCGTGGGAGGTTTTTTTTTTCACTGAAAAGTTTTTGGCAATCAATAATTCTTTCATGTACATATTGGTGGGTCAATGTTGTCTCAAGGGAGACTTAAAATGTGAGGATATCTTTAGATTAAAGATATCCTCGGGGTGGGAATAGCCAGTAATGCCATTATGGTGCGTGTTTTTCATTTTGTGCTGACACATACTGCTGGGCTTAGCATCAATCCCAGTGTGTTCTTTTAAATGTGATTAAAGCGCATGGTCTCACAGTTTTGTTTATTTTGATGTTTTTTTGTTCTTTCGGTTTCTGCACGCAGTGGAAGTCTGTCAGCTTTTGTCTTTTTCAAGATTATTTTTGGGAGATTTATGCCTTTATTTGGAGTCTGTGAAGAGAAACAGAAAATAAAGGGAAGGAGAGGAGGGGAATCCATCCATCTGTTTATCTGTAGTTGGGGGTGGTGGTGGGAGGCTAAGAAGGGTCTATTCCAGGGTGTCCTCCAAGCTGGGCATGCCCAGAAAACCTCCAGAGGAAGGCACCCAGGAGAAGTCCTGATGCTTGAACCATCTCAGCTGGCTATTTTTGACGCAAAGGAGCAGCAACTCTGAACCCCCATGATGTCTGAGCTCCTCACCTTGAGCCCAAGGAAACTATTTTCAGGTGCCTTATTCATTCATTTACTACCTAGAATTCACTAGTTTTGGCAGCAAACTGAAGTAATTTAGTAATAATAGTAAGAAGACGAAGCAACAGTGGTAGTGTTGAAAACAGTGGACTTGTCGGTGCAAAATGTGCATGAGGGTGGAGGTGGATGAGTGTTTTAAAGCAAAGAAAAACAACATGAAGGAACCATGAAGAGAAGCTCGGAGGTCATGACACAGCAGCCAGGCAGGAGACCTAGTGAAGTGTCAGCAACAGCTTTATAGTCTGGGAACACCTGCCTCAGGTCTTCCCATTTGGTACTGACAATCCCTGCCCTGCCCACCAGGTACCTGAAACACATCCAGCGGAAATCAGAGTTGAGAGAAAAAGGTGGGGGGTTGTCACAGCTGGAACATCGATTGACTGGCAAATGAAAAACTTCACCTTCTGGCTTAACTCTTTTTCACCAAAACGATCCAGAACACCCGCGTTACTGCTGCTGTTGCTGCATCGATCCGCCCGTCCGTCTGAATCTTCATTATGCTGCAACTCATGAACAAAATGCCAAGATACTTAAATTCCTTCACTCGGGGCATCGTCTCATCCTCTACCCAGAGGGAGCAGTCCACCGTTTTCAGGCGGCAGTAGCAGAATGATGCAGCAAATTGTCTGGCTGAAGAAGGAACTCGGTGCTAAGTGTGATTTGCGACCATTTAGTGTCTTTCTAAAAAATAAAAATTGCATCACCCCAAGTCTGTCGGTTTCTTGATGTGTTCTCACATAAACTTCCAGACAGCAGATGTGCTTTAGGGTGTTAAATTTTGTTGAGATAATGCCTCGGCTGGTGGCAATAGTACTTTGTACGCTTAATAGTTTAACTATTTTACACTGAAGCGTCCCTATAGGCCTTTACTGTATGGAAATGACCATAATTTGATCTGCTCTAAGGTTTCTTTAGAAACAGAGCTGTAGATATTTATTAAATACCACACTGGCCCATGAATTAATCATTGAGCTTCCTGTGCTTTTCTGATAAACGCTTTCCTATCAAATCGCTTGCAGCTAAAGTTTTTCAAATTCAGTTAAACGTATAGCAATTGTCCCACAACAGTCATTAAGTGCCTACTTGTCAGCCGGAGTCTGGATTGATGTGACTGGCTGAAGAAATAGCATCCATTCTGGATATTTTTCCCCACCTTGCTTCTTCTGTGAAAATAGCTTATCCCAGATGGTTTCTGACAGCAGTTAAGCACTAACATAAAGTAAATGTAGTGTGAAGACAGTTCTCATCATGCAAGAATAGTAGTGTGTGTGTGTGTGTGTGTGTGTGTGTGTGTGTGTGTGTGTGTGTGTGTG